>NC_064642.1:734516781-734819811 GCF_023864345.2 Schistocerca serialis cubense
GTGGATGGGTGACGTTTAATTTCGTCCCACTACACAGTCTGCTCACACGTTTCCAGTCATTATGATGGTCGTCTTGACTGAGGTTATCTTTTATACAATCAATTGGCAACAACATTTTCCCTGTCAGAAAAAGTGTTTTTTTTTTTTTTTGTTTTTTTTTGTTTTGTTGGAGGTGAATGTTTCTGAAACCTTACAGTGAAATCATGCTGTATATATTTCATTAATTTCCTTGTATGATGTTGTTTGTGAGCCTACGTGGTCATTACGATCCTTGCTTCCTCGGTGTAAGTTGACTCATCGGCCATGATATAGCCTCCAACAATAGGAAATAATAATTCCCTAACATGAAATTTTCACTCTGCAGTGGAGTGTGCGCTGATTAGAAACTTCTTGGCAGATTGAAACTGTGTGCCTGACCGAGACTCGAAATCGGGACCTTTGCCTTTCGCGGGCAAGTGCTCTACCAACTGAGCTGACCACTCACGAGGCGTCCTTTCTTTCAGGAGTGCTAGTCCTGCAGGGTTCGCAGGAAAACTTCTGTGGAGTTTGGAAGGTAGGAGACATGGTACTGGCGGAAATAAAATTGTGAGGACGGGTCGTGAGTAGCGCTTGGGTAGATCAGTTGATTGAGCAATTTCCCGCGAAAGGCAAAGGTCCCGAGTTCGAATCTCTGTAAGGCACACAGTTTTAATCTGCCAGAAAGTTTCAGTTCACTAACATGTGTGTGTCGCTTAACGAGTAATCGGACTTTGTGGTCTCTCTGTACACCTCATGAAATGATCATGATAGTAAATTCGGAGAAATTCGAAAATGTCATGAGGAGTACAATAGAAATTCTTGAAGCATATTCACTGAGATGAGTCAAGGGATAACATGTAATACCGGATCGGACGTTCTTTTACTCGGCATATTACGCCAGCTCGACGTAGCATGGACTCAATAAGTCGCTGGAAGTCTCCTGCAGACATTATGAACCAAACTGCCTCCATAGCCGTCCATAATTTCGAAACTGTTGCCGGTTCAGGATACTCTGCACAAACTGACCCGTCGATTACGTCCCATATATGTTCGATTAGATTCATGTTGGGCTGAATGGGTGGCTAACTTTTTCACTCGAACTGTTCAAAATGTTTAGCAGACGAATCTCGAACGACCGTGGCCTGGTGACTTGGAGAACTGCCATCCATAAAAGTTCCAACATTGTCTGGGAAGACGAAAGCTATTAATGGCCGCAACTGGGTCTCCAAGTAGCCGAACAAAACCATTTTCAACCAATGATCAGTTCAGTTGGACCAAAGAACCAAGTCTGTTCCATGTAAACAAAGCCTGCACCATTATGGAGCCACTACTAGCGTGTACAGTGCCTTGTTGACAACGCAGTTCCATGGGTTCGTGGGGTCTGCACCACACTCGAACTCTACCATCAGCCTTACGAACTGAAATCGGGACTCCTCTGACCAGACCACGGTTTTCCAGTCGTTTAGGGTTCAGCCGATATGGTCACGAGTGGCGCTGCAGGCCGATGTCTTGCTGTTAGAAAAAGCACACCTGGCGGTCGTCGGTTGTGTAATATTTTTGGCTTAGTCAGCCATCATATTAGGCTCCAAGAGTCTGTTCGCAGAGCAGTGGAGATGCAAGAAGTATATAGATGACGAAATGTGGTCTGAGGTACCTGTGACAGATGTTAGATTCGGTACCATTCCCGCGAGAAAGACCGCCTGCATAATGCTACTGCTCTGTGACTGGCTGCTGTGTTCGGAGCAAGGGCGCCTAAACGTTAAAGTATAGTTATTATTATGACTTCATTTTTTAATATAAATATCTCTCAGCAGCTGACCATCAATCAGTCATTTTAGAATTATTAAAAACAATTCAAATCAAAAACAAAAGACTGACGAAATTGTAGCCTAAGCTCTTCGGAGGCATTCGGATCACGCCTTTTCTGGTATTGCGTGTGAAGTGTTCCGGGCTGTTCGTCACTCTGGATTAGGCAGTCGAGAAGAACAGACATTTTGTCTGTCGTAGGATGTGTTTCCAGCTTTTATTTAAGTTCCTGTTCGTCACTCTGGATGAGACAGTCGAGATGTAGAGTCATGTTGTCTGTGGCAGGATGTGTTTGCCAGTATTCAGTATTAAAAGATTCACTCCAGGAGTCATGAGGCACAGACACGTGCCACAAATAGCGTAAAGATACATTTTCGTAAACATTGTGTTCGATCACGTACTTTGCTGTATCAGAAGGTGTTGTATTAAGATCATGCAGTCTTCTCGTGTAGCTATATTAAAATAAGCGAGTGGCATCCCAAAGAAGTGATGCGTTATTTCAGAACAGAACCTCGCTAAAAGTCAGTTTCAGCCTCAAGATACAGAACCTACGACCTGCGTGCTGTTTCCTGTGCTAGGGGCATCAACTTGAAGACAGCAGGTAAGTGAACTACAACAGAAAGTTCGTATACCACACAGTGTAGAGGAAAAAACTAGGCGCCACACGTGTACTGCATGTACAGATCAAATGTGCTCAGTGACACGTCATCTGCAGTAATGCTGAGGAGACAAAGGAGGATGATCGTTATTAACACCAAGAATCAAGTCATTCTTCCTTTCTTTCCGTAGCTGCCATAGCCCATTAACGCCACATTTCGCCACACTGTCGTAACGGATACATTCGTCGTAACTTCCACAATGATTTCTGCGGTTATTTCACACGTAGTTGCTTGTATATTAACACTGACAACTCAACGCAACGCCGCTGCTATTGGTCGTTAAGAGAAAGCCCTAGAGCACTGCATTGTCCTTGATGAGTGATAATGCCTGAAATTTGGTTTTCTCAACACACTCTTCAGGCTGTGGCTCACAGAATGTTTAATTCCCTAACGATTTCTTTAATGGAATGCCCCACGTATCTGGCTCCAAATACCATTCCGGATTCTAGGTGTCATAATTCCCGTCGTGTGGCCGTAATCGCCGGCCGGAGTGGCCGAGCGGTTAAAGGCGCTACAGTCTGGAACCGCACGACCGCTACGGTCGCAGGTTCGAATCCTGCCTCGGGCATGGATGTGTGTGACGTCCTTAGGTTAGTTAGGTTTAAGTAGTTCTAAGTTCTAGGGGACTTATGACCACAGCACTTGAGTCCCATAGTGCTCAGAGCCATTTGAACCATTTTTTGTGGCCGTAATCACGTTGGTAACCGTTTCACATGAGACACCTCAGTGCAAGTGACGGCTCTGCCCTTCGATGCCTTGAGTACGCCACTGATACGTGGGGAGACGCCGGCGCCAGTTGCTTCCTCCGTTCGATTCACCCGGATCGATTGTTTCCCCTCTGGCGTTGCTTATCTTTGCCTCGTTGGCCGGTGGTGGTGCTGGTAGACTGGCGGGAAGACTGAGTTTTGGCTTGGGAACGGCCGGTACGTGTCGCTGCTCAGAGGGTGAAACTTGTGTTTGCGTGGAGTTAGCTGGATTTAACCGGTGTATGTGGCTCGGAGTGCGGAAGCGGGCCTGTTATTGCATGTTCTTGAGGCGTGACTGGGTCATGGTCTTCTACACAGGACGCTGAGCAATGTGTTATTCATTTTGGCTAGTGGAGTTTAACTATGTACCACGAAGCTGTCTATTGAAGAAGTAGACATTCAAGCTTTCCAGTTTTGCAATCGGACCTACCAATATTATCTCTAGCTTGTACCTTTTCTTATGATTGTCAATATTGTATGGGAACTGCGACGTACTGGTGTAATAATATTATGCTTTGTGTTGTGACTCGGCAGGACAGCCAAGCCACTAGGAGAGGAAGCCGAAAGGCACGCGTTTAAGCTCACGCAGGCTGGCGTGAGGTCTAGAACAGTTAAAGGAATAGAGACTAGCAAAAAAAGGTACGTAACTTCTGGAATACGTAACTTTAATTCATAATGGGTAAACATCGGTCTGGCGGTACATGCATCACAAGATAAATAGCAAATGATAATGGCACCTTGCTAGGTCGTAGCAAATGACGTAGCTGAAGGCTATGCTAACTATCGTCTCGGTAACTGAGAGCGTAATTTGTCAGTGAACCATCGCTAGCAAAGTCGGCTGTACAACTGGGGCGAGTGCTAGGACGTCTCTCTAGAGCTGCCGTGTGGTGGCGCTCGGTCTGCAATCACTGATAGTGGCGACACGCGGGTCCGACGTATACTAACGGCCGATTTAAAGGCTACCACCTAGCAAGTGTGGTGTCTGGCGGTGGCACCACACTTTGTATTAACGCTGCCCTTTTAAAACTAGTCTGTTTCTGCTGGGGCAATTTTACATATTTTGAAATTTGAAGTCTACAGTTAATGCTTTTAACCATATCTAATTTGCCTTTGTCTTGATGTGATCTATCATTGCAGAATTTTATCTTACTATATTCTGGGGCTGTTAACATTGTTTCTTTTGGCGGTGGCTGTGTGCTTGAGCTTTTCTGTTGCAGCACTGCAGCGGGCACCTAGTCCATGTCTAAATCGATGTCCGGTGTACGACGTCTTGGCCGACTAGTACCAGAGGGAACGGGAGGTTCTTTTGACCGCGGGGAAAATGGCAACCGGTACGGCGGTCACTGAGTTCTTCGGGTTGCAGTGAGTGGGGATCTTGCTTTAAGTTAAGTTTCCTGTACATTGGGACGCCAAGGCATCTGTTCCGTTTGCTATACTGCTTATATATTTACCTTCAAAACCATAAAGGAAGAAGACTAGTGTTCTGAATTATACCTTACGTGCGGCGGGAGTTAAACTAAGAGAAATACTTGATCGGTAGCGGAGATTGGAAATTATGTGAATTGTCCTATTGCGCTTGCCCAGGTGACCTATTTAAAAGAAACTTATTTCACCTTTATTATTCAAATGCCCTTTGTTAAATGAAACTGGTTTTTCCTTTTATTATTGAAATGTTAGAGTTAGCACAGAAGTTATAAGAAGTTCTTGTTTACAAGTAATTCAATCAGAAAGGTTTTCTGTAATGTATTTTTTTTACTTGTGTATCCTGTTCGAAAGAAACTTGTTCCACCTTTATTATTCAAGTGCCCTTGTTAAATGAAACTCATTTTACCTTTTATTATTGCAGCGCTTATAAGAAGTTCTTGTTTGCACCTAATTCAATTAGAAAGGTATTGTGCAATGTATGTTTGTGATTTGTGAATAGCAGACACTTGTACAGAGTTTTTGGGTAAATACTGTGCCCTTTCGGTTAAACTGTTGATCAGTAGTAAATTAGTTGTAAGTCCTTTGTACTTATTATTTCACTTGTCACCGGTCTGCACGTAACTACCACGTTGTAATGGTACCTGAATTACGAAACCATTATGCTACTTCACCTGAACCTCTCGATACCAGAAATATTTTACTGTGTTTCTGTAAAGTAGTTGACATATTTCTGAGACATCATTCAGATTTGATTTCATTAATGTAGACGTACTTGGATACATCGATATGTTCATGTTGCAATGATATTATTCTTGTGTGTATTCTTGCTTTTGTCACTATGATCTTTGACGTACTTGAAACTTTCATTTTTGGGCGCGTAAGCGATTATTAGTTAGTTGGTTGTTAGAGAGTCGGACCTTGAGAAAGTCAAGTCTTGGACGTCATGTTGGAAAGACGCATATTGTAGCCAGTTTATAAAATGTGAACTTTAACAGTGAGGAAGATGTTTTCAAATATGTTTTGTATTGTGAAGTGATGTTTTGTGTGTTACGTGATATTGCAGCAAAAGTTATAAAAAAGAAGTGTAACTTAAATTCCGAGTGCTGATTATTATTTTTTACATCACCATTGTGCTAACTTTGAAAGGTTTAATCTTCAAGAATGGTTTGTGAAGCGCATCTACAAAACTTTTGAATATAGCAGAATAAAACCTAGGCCTCTTTGCGTCCGAGCTTGGAATCATCACCACCTAGATTTTCGACCATTGAGCCATGATTTTACAACGAGAACAGCGTGGGAAACACGGAAAGGTGAGAGCCTAGTTTATTCATTATTACATGAAATGACTTTATTAACTGTGCTCTAATGACACCTGCCACATAATAACTTTGTTGTTGCCCGAAAATGCAGTATTTAGCAGCGCGAGCAACACCACAATCATTATTAAATTTTGACCTTTGTTGTGGTA
Source organism: Schistocerca serialis cubense (assembly GCF_023864345.2). Classification (NCBI taxonomy): domain Eukaryota; kingdom Metazoa; phylum Arthropoda; class Insecta; order Orthoptera; family Acrididae; genus Schistocerca; species Schistocerca serialis. The sequence goes on from NC_064642.1 coordinate 734,522,904, forward strand.
GGGTTGTTAGAACGTGCATATCTCTATCCCGTAACTTTTGTCATCTGAGAGTAATTCTGTAATGGTAGAGGAAAGAGAGCTCGTGATACGGTATGCGAATGACTATCAGCCACAAATCGTAAGGTGGCCTGCGATAACTTACTCCGAATGAAGGAACAAAAACAGCACATAAGAGACTTGGCTGAATATATGGACTGTTCCGCAACGGCGAATATGCAATGGAAATGGGCCAGCGCCTCCGACGGCTACAGTGTCATCGGCGCTCTAATTGCGCACAGGAATTCCACAGCGGAGATTTGAAGCGCTAAATATTCCGTTATTAAACGTAACTTCCTCGATGCCGCTGGCTGCCCGCAGGAGGATCGATGCGGTATGTACGGCATTCTGATGCCGAATGAAATGATGCCGCTGCGCGGCTCCACTAATTATACGACGCGCGGCAACAGATTATCGTCGTCACACAACAAATATGGAGCGCGTGAGCTCGTAAATATGTGACTGCCGCGCTCGCGCGCGCACCTGCCGGGAGGCAGAGGTGTGGCGGTGATAGCGCCCCGCTTGTGCCGCATGGAAAGAGGTGGCGGTGGTGGGGGAGGGGGGTAGAGAGGGGGTGAGGGTGTGAATAATAAAGAGCGGCCACTGCGCGGGACGTCACGGTGGATCGCAGGCCGAAATGCTGACGGGCCGAGTGAGGGATCTCGCCGGTCGGGCTTAGCGCATGTGTGAAAGCGAGCGTGCGAGTGTGTGTGTCTTCGTGTGTGTGTGTGTGTGTGTGTGTGTGTGCGTGTGAGGTGAGAGTGCAGCAAAGCGCGTGTCACAGCAGGGCCCCAGTGCGGCGTTTCGGCGCGACGGCCGGCCGCCATTGAGAATGGCTCACCCCTCGCGCGGTCGCCAACGGTGCACAGTATCGTTCTATGGAGACGCGCATTTTCTGGTGTTCTTCCTAGCTTTGTACCTGTCGCAGCAGCCCGGTCGCGAATTTTTGTTGAGCCCGAAGTGAAATGGACTGGAGGCACCCTAATTTTTTTGTTTCCACTCGGCGCCGCGTTTGACGGGAAGAGAAAATCTCTTCATTCTCTGCCATCACTCCCCGCATACGTTCACTGAGTTGCGCTCCTCTGGCTCCATGCATCATGTGTGTGTGTGTGTGTGTGTGTGTGTGTGTGTCTATAAAAATGTTTCCCCACTGCTGCCGAACGCATGAATCAGGGAGGAATTGTGGGAAAATTAGTTCGTCATGAAACTGAGACACGAACACGCACACGCACACGCACACACACAGTTGGCCACTGACGTGATTGTTTCGTATTTCAATGTGTACTATGGCGCAAAATAGTAATTTAGACCTACTATTCCGAAATTACGTACTCCTTTCTCTAATTTTTCTGCCCGTAATCCCGTCGCTGATGCTGATTACAGAGCAAGCACAGGGGTCGCTATTCGTGCAGCAGAACCCAGTGCGAATCAGTCTGCCAAATACTCACGCTCACAATCCAAACAAATCAGATTACCCATCGCAATTCTCCAAGAAGAATCATCCCTTCCATGCATTATAAAAATATCTGGATACATTATTCAGTGCTTAAATAGACTTCATGGCGTTAGTCACATTTTTATAGTGCGAAAAAGCATTTATTGCAATTCGTCAGTCTTATATAATATAACGTTCGCAGACCCGCCAGGTTAGCCGAGAGCGCTAATGCACTGCTTCCTGGACTCGGGTAGGCGCACTGGGCCCAGATCGAATCCGCCTGGCGGAATACCGACGTCAGTGTGTGGTTTTAAGGCGGTTTTCCACATCCCGCTAGGTGAATACCGGGCTGGTCCCCACGTTCCGCCTCAGTTACACGACTCGCAGACATCTGAACACATTCGCACTATTCCATGAATTACACTAAAGTGCACGTCATTTATGTTGGCGGGCGAGTTTAGGTTCGTTCTGCGCATCTGACGTCACAAAACACAGTCAGCCAATGAACAGAGAACGACGTTGCCACATCTCGACTGCAGTGCAGAGCATGGACGAGTGTCTTCAGTTTTAGAAACGTTCAGTCATAAATAAAGTAACAGAACAAAAGCAATGTCTTGATAGCAGACATTCTTTTATAGAAAGTTTGGAAAAAGCTTTCTTTATACCAACTGCTTCATATTCTATTAATTAATTAAACCAAACAAGCAATAAGACTACTAATTCACGCGATAGCAAGGAAAGGTGTTTGTATCACTCTCACGAACCGCTTTTTCGCAATAAAGAACAGCGGTAATTGTTTATTTCCTATTGTACTTCGACGAAGCGTGAGTAATTCATAGTCATACCAACAGTGTTTGTCAGTATTTTGCGTGAAGTCCTCATGGCGTTATGTAGTCAGACGAGGTGCGTCAGCGTAACGGTTAAGGTGTTGGGCTGCTACGCGAAAGGTTTTAACCCTTTCGCTGCTGCAGACACGCGCTCCCCGCGTCCCGCGCTGTGCGTGATTTTGTCATCACTGCACTTCTCGCCTGTGCAGACACATGGTGTTCCCACTGCTTTGACACACTTATCATTCGATTTCACAAAAACTATTTGGCCCAAAAATTTGATTTCTACACGTCTTCTTGACTGATACCTTCCCCCCCATAAATGACAATTTTGTTTCGATGTTCAATGCAGTTATTGTACAGCATTAAATATAGTAAACCATTTAAGTACGACATAGGTGTCGTATGTAATATTGAGAAATATTCCGCCTTTCGCGACTGTAATAAAAGTATTATTTACACCGGGCGCGTTTGGCTTTATTTTAAAACACTTCAATCAAGGAAAGGTATGGCACATACACAATGGTACTCATGTTCTCTTTCTTGTTTTTGTTCCACAGTCGCAGTTTTACCAATGGTACTGAAATATATTCCTCTTCTGCAACTGTAATAAGGGACTTATTTAGACCAGACGCATTTCTCTCTTTTGAAGCATCTTCAGTGGACAGTATTTTGTCTCCTCCATTGCCAAGTCACCTTTCGTAGTTTTGTGCTGCGGTAACACAATATTCAACGTTTGCGTTGGCAGATCAGTGTTTTAGCAAATAAATGATGTTTGTGTGTGCCACACACAAAAATTGTATTTGACATAGCTCAGAGCACTTCACTGATAGACGGTATATTCAAGTCCTAATGTTTTTGTAAGTCCACAGTTTTGTTTAATGTATTTTGTCTATTTCCTTTTGATTGATTGAAGTGCTTTAAAATAAAGCCAAACGTGCTCAGTGTAAATAAAACTTTTGTTACAGTCGCGAAAGACGGAATATTTCTCAATATTACATACGACACCTATGTGGTACTTAAATGAGCTGTTCTTATACAGTAAATTTTATATGAAATTTAGGTATCTTGTCCACATTTCATTCTCAATATTGTGGCAACTAAAATCGACCATACGGAAAGTATACTCTATGGACTTTTACCTCTGCAAACTCTTCAAAATTTCGTGCAATGGTTTACTATATTTAGTGCTGCATAATAACTGCGTTGAACATCGAAACAAAATTAAGTCATTTGTGGGGGGAAGGTATCAGTCAAGAAGATGTGCTAAAATCTAATTTTTGGGCCAAATAGTTTTTGTGGAATCGAATGATAAGAGTGTCAAAGCAGTCGGAACACGATGTGTCTGCACAGGCGAGCAGTGCAGTGGCAAAATCGCGCACAGTGCGGAATGCAGGGAGCACGTCTTTGTAGCACCGAAAGAGTTAATGCGGCCGTGGTGGCTTTACTTCATGAACTGCGCGCTCCCCCCTACACGTAAGCTTGCGAACTATGCTATACTATGGCGCTACTTGTATTGGCGCGTGCGTCGTGTGCAACTGGCAACGCAGCAATCTCCCGCGTCTGGGCGGGCATGCGCGAGCCGCCACTTCTGTCTCAATGGGGGGAGGGGGGGGGGGGGGGCAGGAAGGGCATCTGGCCACCCTTTTCTACTAACCTTGCCAAATCCGTTCCTAACAATGCCGACCCTGCGTCAGTGCCTGACATGGCACCAGTGAAAGAAAAAAAGAAAAGAAAGAAATATAATATAACGTTCGCACAAATTGTTCCCTTACTTACGTTTTTCGTGGCATATGAACGACGTCAGCGCAGTAACTATGCTGCCTGCTTGAACTGACAGCTGCAAACAATGGGTGTGTAGCCGAGTAGTCATTTGTGAGCAGGCAGTGTTGTGAACGAGCGGCCGTAGAGTGTCAACGATGTTTGTCACAAATCGTAATGGCGCACCATCTCTAAATTAAGTGTTCAACACTCTCTCCAGAATGAAGGAGAGTGTGTCTGCGAATTTTGTCCCATTCAAAAACAATCACTCACACATGAACTTTTCTAGAAAAAGTCTTCATTGCTAGTGAGCAGACTTGGTGTTACCGATACGAATGTACCACAATACGACAGAGTGTGGAAATTTACATCAAGACCAGTGGTTTGAAGACATAACCGACATTCATGTGACACGCGAGTTGGACAACATCCAAAACAAGGACATTTCTGACAGTTTCATCAGATTGTATGAATGTTCCCTGCATTGCAATCAAGTGGATGGAGATGATACATAGCACATGAAGCATTAAAACCACCATCTTAACATTTTTCTTCTTTTCATTAATCAAGGCTCCCGAATTTATGCACTGATGTGGTACAGTGTAACATGGTTGTACCTCCAAATACCAACATGCTAAATACATTAGCCAATAACCTCGTGTCTGTTTCTCATTTTAGAGCGCTTGCTTTGATTTTTTATAATGGTGCTAATCGTGAAGTCATTTACATATAAACTAGCGCTCATAAAGGGACAATTCTTTGGCAGCTTCATTCTGTTCTACCACTGCTGGTGTGGTTGGGCAGCGCTGGAGGGTCTGGGCCGGCGCTTTGTGCTGACTGGAACTGAGCCAGCAGAGCTGCTGGGCCCAACTTATATCCCCGATGTGATCAGATGCTGCGTTCCTATTGGCTACCGCCAATTTCAAGCGCCTCTGGTGGAATAATTGTGTACCAGACCAGTTGCTTTGTCCTCTGGATCGGAGGCAGACGTCTCTTGTGAGGTGGAAACCAGCCTGTGAATTGTATAAGTGGTAGGCAGTAATAACAACAGCACCAGTCTGCCTTACTTACAGAATGCAGCTTGATACCATTCTGCTGCACTGCCATTATCTGCTAGACTATTTCTCTTCTTCTTCAGGCACTCATTCAATATAACTCCTTCCCATTCTGCATGGAGCAGGCTAGGGGCACAGTCCTCGGCCATATGCTTATATCTTTTAAACTCGTGACTGTCAGACACCAACAGCTCTTCGACAGAACACATTTCGCACAGCAGCAAGAATGGTGAGCGAGTCATGATGGGATGACAAAATGGGTTGATGCATGGGCCAATGGATGGGGATGAGCAGTTCAAGCTCTTCAATGGCATATATCACGAATACGAATATGCTTCCAGTGATTGCCTCTTTAGTTTTGGAAGAGTGAATGCTTCATTTGGAATATCTCAGAAGTTTGCACATGTGCATGGGCATGTATTGGTTGGCTCCGTCCCTCTCCTTTGTCACAATCCGCTGAAGCAAATTCTTCTGCTTCTTTCTCTTACACTCTTATGTTATCATAGTCTTCCATTTCAATGTGGTGAACTGTAGCTACAGTCATTCTTCGAACGGATATATATAATACAGCTATTGAAAGGTACTCTATCCCTCACATTGATCTCATTTATTGAAATCATAGCGATGCTTCCACAACGACAGCTGAGCATAGACTGAACCTGTCCCACCAATTCTGGTCATGTGAGTGGACAGAAAAAGAACTGCCACCCAAATTTGAATTTTCAGCGAATTTCTGTCAGAGGGGCTGTGGGTGGCCCTGGGACAAAAAATTACCGCAATTTTTGAATTTCCCGCCAAAATTCGAAATTCCCGCCAACAGAGTAGATGGGGGTGGGGAGAGGGCGGGGACGCATGTGCCAGCTGAGGAAGACACATGATGTCATCTTGGGGTGGGGATGGTGGGTGGTGGGTGGGGTTGATTAATTGACAATAATTAATATGAATATCAATTTGATATCAAAATTGCACCTGGAGCCATATCATCCCACTACTGAAGTGCTAGATAGAACTCGTGATGAATGATCGATCTTTATATATTTTTCACGCAACGGACGCATTTGTAAAATTCCCTTTTCGATTTTTTTCATATTTATCTGGCAACTGTTCCACTGGAGCTTTCTAATTTCCTACTGATTTCACCATTAAGTCACACATTATTGTGATTTCTTCTTCCGTCGATCAGTTACAGTACTTCCTGCGGTATCCGCAATTTCTTAGTAGTTGCATTTCGTAAAACTACATTTCTCTCTCCGATGTCTATGATTAATCCTTTATAGAGATGATCTTTCCATTCACTAACGCAGCATCTGCAACACAAAGCAAATCATCATTAATCAGTACCTCAGTATCTCCCTCCTTGTAATTTGACGGTTTTCTTAACCGTCAGACTATGCTTTATCATTACTAGAATGTGATCTACGATCTTATAGTCCAATATCTGATTTATGAATGTATGTCTCACCACGTTGTAATCCAGATAGTATCGCCCCACGTCTTCAGGCCTTTTCGACGTATACCGCCTCCTCTTATCATTTTTGAAGAGTGTATTTGCTATTATTAGCTGATATTTATTGACATTATCAAGGGTGTCTCCTCTTTCTGTCCTGTTACAGAGCCCATATTTCTATTTCTTGCCCTTCTGTAGCGCTCACATTCCGCGAAGATTACTAGATTTTCTTCTCCCTTTACATACGAGGCCTGTTCAGAAAGTAAGCTCCGATTGATTGCCAAATTGAAACCACAGTGAACATCAGAAATGTTTTACTTGTAACAATTAGCTACACCTTTCAGCTACTTCTCTATGTAGTCGCCGTTCTGACTTAGACTTTTGTCATAGCGTTGTACCAACTTTTCAATAGCCTCATCATAGAAGGCAGCCGCCAGTGCTTCCCGCAAATTCTCCACGCTGGCCTACACCTCGTTGTCTGTGTCAAAATGTTGTCTTCAAAGACAGCGGTTCATGTGACCAGAGATGAAACTCAGGGGGAGACAATTGCGGACTGTATTGTGGGTAATCTCACATTTCCATTTGAAAACGATACAGGAGCATCTTCATTGCCCCTGCAGAATGCGGCTGAGAATTGTCTTGAAGAAGAAACAGCACGACAGTTATGTAATGTTAGCTGCATAGCTTCAGGCGAAATTTCTCACCAGGCCCTCGTACTTGGCGGCAGACACTATTTTCTAGACATCTTTACGCACTCACTGCGAGCTCAGAAATGAGAAGAGCGACGTGATGCTAACTGGGGTTATACTAGAGACACTACCCAACACATCTGTGCAAAGCTTTATCGGATTTTCATAGTCGTTTCCATTTCGCGACCGATCGGAGCTTACTTTCTGAACGCCCCTCGTATTTGATTACCTGCTCTATTTCCTCTTATACTATACACGATCACCTTCTGCTTGTAACGACGGCATGTACATTTGAACTGTAGTTGTTTGTTTGTTGTTGATTCTGATGACGAAAGTACCGTGCTATATTAAGACTAGTCGTTGTTTAAACTTCTGATCAAACATCTGGAAAATTACTCGACCGATTTACTTCAGACATTTAAACGATAGTCTAACGAACATCAAGATGGACGTGTGCTGGGTATGTATTTAAGAATTGTACGTTGTTACCACAAATCTAGTACTTGACCGATTTACTTCAAATGTCTACATAATAGACATTCGGACAAATAGATGTTATACACTTTCTTTTTTTTAAATTGTGATATACAAGTATGTATGAAATATCTGAGAACTATTTTGAAAGTAAGTTCCGATCAGTCGCGAAATGTAAACCATAGTGAAAATCAAAATGTTTTATTTGCTACAGTTTGGTACTCTTTCCAGCTGTTTCTCGCCCCTTCGACTTACACATTTGTCGTTGCGTTGTACCAACTTTCCAGTACCCACGTCATGGAAGGCAGCCGCCTGTGCTTTCAGCCACTTCTCTAGTCTACTCTGCAGTTCGTCATCTGTGCCAAAATGTTGTCTTCATAGCCAGCGTTTCACGTGAGTAGAAATGACCCTCAGAGGGAGCCAAGTCCAGGCAGTATGTTGGGCTACCAAACACTGCCCATCGAAAAACGCTGCAAGGGCGTCATCTTTGCCCTGCAGTGTGAGGCCGAGTTTTGTCATGTAAAAAGAAAAGCATGACTTATGTCGGGTTGATGAAACCTCTCAGTGGCCACCCTTACTTGGGGGGAAATACTGTTGTTGTTGTTGTCACCTTTACATGCTCTACTAGAGACATTGCCCAACACATCAGTGCAAAGTTTTGTTGGCTTTTTACTGCCGTTTCGATTTCGCAAGCTATCGAATCTTACTTTCCGAGTAGCCCTCGTATAAAGAAGAAAAATCTCGAAAATTTCTTGACCAGTCTAGGAATGACATAGGCTATATTTCTTTTTAATGTACACAATAAATAAATACATGTTATAAATGTGGAAAGATTATTACCAATAATCTCTAAAAGAGCTTGACCGATTTGCTTCAAAATTTTACACGGTATTGTAACGAACATTGCGATGAACATAGGCTATATATTTTAAATGTAAATAGTATATAAACCTACATGTAACATATAAAGGGCACATTGTTTCTACAAATCTCGGAAAGTAGGCTGATCTACCAAATTACTCCAATTTTTACATGGAAAGCTCTTGGCCAATTTACTACAAACTTTTACCCAATACTCCAGTAAGCATTAAAGTGGACACAGGTTATATACATATATATTTAAACAAGCAATGTACGATTTTCCCGATTAAACCGATTGTGACAGATAAATTGCTGTGCTGTGCTCTGCTATGAAAATGTGCGGTTTTTTTTCTTTCTCTCGATAGACAAAGAGAGGGTAAAGGTGGAGATGGACTGAGGCAGGGGGCAGAGGCAGATTAGGACGTAAATCCTATTCTCATAGATATAAAGCAATTGCGAAGCATTGCTATGTTGGCTAGTTTATAATAAAATCATAAATGAAATGATCGTATGGTACTGCTGGCCGGGAGGCCCATCCGGGGAAACTCGGCTACCGAGTGCGAGTCTTATTACAGTCGACGGCATAATGGGCGACTCGAGTGCCGGTGAGCCGATGATGAGGATGAAATGGTCATGAGGACAACACAACACCCAGTCAACGAGCGGAGAAACTCTCCAACCCGGCCGGGAATCGAACCTGGACCCACTGCATGGGAGAGAAGTGTTACCATTTTTCTTTCTTTTTTTCATTTTGTTCATTATTGTTCGTTGTATTTGATTGTAGCGGACGTCACACGATATCCGTTGACGTTCCTTGCACAGAAACCAGATGGAAGTTTGAAAGGGTACAGTACCGCCCAACATTGAAAATAGGTACAACATTCTTCATTATTCTTGTCAGAACAACATACTTTTTCTAACAATAACTCAATTTCAATTAATACAGCGAAGCCGGATACCAGTGTGGGAAAGAATGACAATTTATATATTTAACTGATCACATATGCACTCCCACAAAATAAATCCCTACATCCAGTTTGGTGAGATCTGTGAAATGAATGAATGTATGGTCGTCTGCTAACCGCCGATATTGTGAATGTGAATATATGATCATCTTTGAGACGGTACTTGGGTCACCTTTGGTGGGACCAAAGAGATGAAATTTACCTGAGCTTTGAGCTCCTGAAATGTGGCTGACCGAAACGGTAGCAAGGTGTTGCCCCACATCGGCAGAGGTGCGAGATGACCTGAAGAACGGCCATGTTTCAGCACTCTGCCGCTGGATCTAGTGTTGGTAAGACCTGTCTTAGGTGTGCTCCAGAAGGACAAAAGAGTGGAGACATGGTATGCATGTGAAATACTTAAGAGTAAATGGGATTGTAGTAATCTTCGGAAGTGACCAACGGTCACAATGAAACCACGTGTAGCAATAAGTTGAAATACTTCCGAGTGCTTAAGTTTAGCTCAAAAATTGTTCAAATGGCTCTGAGCACTATGGGACTCAACTGCTGAGGTCATTAGTCGTAAGTTTAGCTGAATTACTAGCGTGTGTACTATAAGTTGGGAATATTTAAGAAATGGCGTGTGCAGGACTTGAAATTAGAGACGAGTACTTCCGCGTGGTGAGTACTATGTGAGTCTCAATCTGTGTATGAGACAAAGGATAAAGAGAAGTACTCGTCCATGGCATCAGTTGAGGACTCGCATGTGTGATGAATATGTTCTTAATATTACTTTGCGTGTTATGTTTCCGTGTGACGCTTGATTCAAACTATAATACTCTGAGAGAGAAGCAAGGTGAGTCAGCCGTCTATCCAGCAACGCCACTTGGCTTGCAATGCACAGGAAGACGTGCATTTATCGTCCAGAGTTCGTAGTAGGAAAGAAAAGTTACGAAGTGGGGCAGTGACGTGTGAAACTGGGATGAATACTAATTGAAGTGGGAAAGCTGAAAGTGATGTGATTATAATGTTGTGACTATTCCTTATGTTGTATTCCATGTTGCAGTGTGGTGAATGTCATGTAATTTAAGTATGTGTGGTTTGCATGGGAGAGTAGCAAGGTAGTTTCAGAGGTAGTGGGTTATGCATGTTCCTTTTGTACCGTTCGGTCTGGAGGAAAGTTTCGTGATGATGGTTGTGAGAGTCGAAGTGTGAGATATAAAAAAAAGATCCACCATCCTGTCCAGAAAGTGCACTGTAGCATTAAATAATTACGAGACCATAAGATAGAGAACCACCAATGTAAAGCCATGCCCACTGGGCGGAATTTCTCATGTGTTATTGTTGTAGGTTATAGAATTTGTGTGTTTAGGTTATAGAATTTATCGGAATAAATAAGATAGTGAAAAGAAAAAGATTGGTGGCCTTTTCCTTCGAATTGTATGTTGTCATGATATCCACAATTTATAATGTGTGCGCCATTCATATTCTGTGCGATGGCCACGTGTTGATCAAAGCCGTTAAATAAGATGGAAAATGTGGTATTGCCAGTGCATAGTGAACAGTCAGAGTTCTGTAAATTACTGATAGTCAGAAGTGCGTTTCCGTTGCGTAATATTCATACAGGAGGATAATTTGTAACTTAATTGTGAGTACGAGAGTTCATGTTACTCGATAAATAAGAATGAATCCACTCGCTTGGCAGACCACTCGTCTTGCAGGCCTGACTGCTTGATGCCACAGTATGAGCAAGGCATGTGGGTGCCTCTCAAGTTATAAGAGTCGAGGGGCATGAAAGGGAAGCAGCGGTTGGGAAGGGATGTTATTCAATCTGTATATTGAGCAAGCAGTAAAGGAAACAAAACAAAAATTCGGAGTAGGAAGTAAAATCCATGGAAAAGAAATAAAAACTTATAGGTTCGCCGATGACATTGAAATTCTGTCAGAGACGGCAAAGGACCTTGAAGAGCAGCTGAACGGAATGGACAGTGTCTTGAAAGAAGGATTTAAGATGAATATCGACAAAAGCAAAACGAGGATAATGGAATGTAGTCTAATTAAATACGGTGATGCTGAGGGTATTAGAGTAGGAAATGAGACGCATAAAGTAGTATATGAGTTTGGCTATTTGGGGAGCAAAATAACTGAGAGTGGTCGAAGTAGAGAGGATATAAAATGTAGACTGGCAATGGCAAGGAAAGCGCTTGTGTAGAAGAGAAATTTTTTAACATCGAGTATAGATTTAAGTGCCAGGAAGTCGTTTCTGAAAGTATTTGTGTGGAGTGTAGCCATGCATGGAAGTGAAACGTGGACGATAAATAGTTTGGACAAGAAGAGAATAGAAGCTTTCGAAATGTGGTGCTACAGAAGAGTGCTGAAGATTAGATGGGCAGATCACGTAACTAATGAGGAAGTATTGGATAGAATTAGGGAGAAAAGAATTTTGTGGCACATCTTGACTAGAAGAAGGGATCGGTTGGTGGGACATGTTCTGAGGCATCAAGGGAGCACCAATATAGTATTGGAGGACAGCGTGGAGAGTAAAAATCGTAGAGGGAGACCAAGGGAAGAATACACTAAGCAGATTCAGAAGGATGTAAGTTGCAGTAGGTACTGGGAGACGAAGAAGCTTTCACAGGATAGAATAACATGCAGAGCTGTATCAAACCAGTCTCTGGACTGAAGACCACAACAACAGCCCTTCACTAAGTTTTTTTATTACAGAGACCAGCCAGCTCTCTGACCGAACACGCTGAGCACTAATCAGCTAAGCTGGCGGACAAAATACAAGCAAGTTTTATCACATACGAAGTAATATGATACCTGCTGGCATATTATAAGCAGGGTCACGTTACTAAGACAAAGGACAGACTGATTCCAAAAAACCGCCAGCAATATTTTCCTCACGTCGTCAGTAAAAGACACGTTTAATCTAGGAACTCGTCCTCAGAGCCGAGTAACGCGTCCCGGAGTTTAGCTGCTGCACTCCTGTCGGCTGTGATCGATTACAAAACTCCAGCAGCCACGACGCCAGACGAGAGCGGTGGCTGTTTCGTTCTCCAGTGGATGATAGCGGCACGGAGGTTCCACGGAGCGCTTTTTCTGAGGCGGGCAACTTTACACGATGCCACTGGCTGCAAATGGGTGGCTCGCGGAGGGGTAAAAATTTAATATCAGCCAGAGAGACGGGGCTGAGTACATTCAGAAGCTATTTTCTGTGCTCCCCATCCCTGTACCCGCACGGTATGAAACAGCTCACGGCAGGTGACAAGGCACTTTGGCAAATGGATGCTTCTTGTGAATCCTCGCTTCGAGATAAGTCTCGTTGTGGGGGAGAGAGGCAGCTTCAGCTGCCGCACTCTACCTGCAGAAGTATACGCAGTGGAACCTGGAATACACGACGCCTTGCGACAAAATTTGGTGGCTTTAGAAGAGAAAAAAGAGTTTACAGAGTCACAGACTAGCTTGCCGATTCCATTCGAAGTGTGTAACACCCATTTTTGACATATTTTTTATCTGTATAGATATTTCTATATCAATTAGTAGTGCTGCGTATGTAGAGTGTTGTATCTGTCATGGAAATTCTTTGACTATGTATACATGTTTCAGTTATGTGAAACTTTTGAACAATGTTGTTGCTTGTGAATTTAAATTACCACTAAAATGATTGTTATCTAATGTAGTGTAAATGACTTGCTCCATAGTTAGGAAAAGTAGGGTTGAATGTAAAAGATATGGGGAAGGCCCGCAGCTACGGAAGTAGCCTGGCGGAGTGGAAAAGATGTGGCTGACACGCAAGTGGCAACTCGTCCTTTGTGACTGCTCTTGGTCGTAGATTCTTGACTAGTTCTTCTGGGAGGCCAGAGTTCTTCAGTAGCTCCCCTGTCTTCCTACTAAGTGCTGCTGTAGGATCCCGTTTAAGAATACGGTACGTGGCATCTTCCAATAATATGGCCACTTTCTTATGATAATCGGTAGCATTGAGGATAACTGTGGCATTCCCTTTGTCGGCTGGTAGTACAACTAACTCTTCATCCTTCGCCAACGATTTCAATGCCAGTTTCTCCACTCTGCTCACATTGGGCTTAGGAGGCTTGGCTGTTGCTAAAATCCGACTAGGTTTTTTGTATGGTGGAAAATATTATGAAATGATTGACGGAACAGCCATGGGTTCGCCACTGTCACCAGCCATAGCTAACTTCTTCATGGAGGATTTCGAAGAACGAGCGTTGAACAGTGCTCCCTTACGTCCATCCTGCTTCTTCAGGTATGTTGACGATACATTTTTAATCTGGCCACATGGCAATGAGGCACTGCAGCAGTTTGTGGAACATTTGAATGGTATACATCAGAACATAAGATTTACAGTGGAGGTGGAGAAGGATGGAAAGTTACCATTCTTATATGTACTGGTGGAGCGAAAATCAGATGGACGTCTCGGCCATTCTGTGCACAGAAAACCGACGCATACAGATTTATATCTAAACGCTCGTAGTTTTCACCACCCAGCTCAGAAGAGAGCTATGCTGAACACCTTGGTACACAGAGCAAGGACTATTTCGGACAAGGATCATCTCGGCTCCGAGATTAACCATCTGACGACGGTATTCATAAAAAATGGTTATTCTGATCTTGATATCAGATCTACTCTGACGAAGAAACCAAGAAAGGACGCTGTTCGAACAGATCAAGAGGACCAACACATCGCGCGGCTACCATTCTGCGGTGCAACGACCAGCAAGATCGGCAGAGTCCTGAGCCGGCAAGGAATCAGACCAGTCTTCCGGCCACCCAGGAAGATTAAGGAAATGCTGCGACCCGTGAAAGATAATCTTGGCCTGAGAGTACCGGGAATTTACAGCATTCCTTGCGAGTGTGGCAAAAGTTATGTGGGTCAGTCTATAAGAACTGTCGCCGATCGCAGCGTGGAACATCAGCGTCACCTGAAATACAGGTATCTAGAAAAATCAGCGGTGGCTGAGCACAGTTTGTTAAATAAACATAAGATTTTATTCGATGAAACAAGACTACTTGGTCACGGTTCAAACTATTGGGACTCTGTCATCAGGGAAGCAGTTGAAATTAGACTCTGGGAAAATAATTTCAACAGAGATTCCGGTTATGCACTCAGCAATGCATGGAAGCACGCAATTGATATAGAAAGAGCACAGAGGGAGACTTCTTACATTCCTCGCAGTTCTCCGCCTGTTGCGATGGATGGCGCTGCAAGCAACGCTGGATAAAGCGCGCAAACAAACTCTATGGATATAGAGGCCGCCACCTCAGTACGCATCGGTTTCACCGTGACGTCATCCAGCCAATGAGAAGCCGTCCACTGCTTATAAAAGTGGAAGCCTCACCGGTCCACGACAGTCAGATTTACCCCTGACGAAGATGACGGAGGTAGTCATTGAAAGCTTGGGATTTTATCCAAATTTGACGCGGCAAGTAAACCGAGAACTTTTTATGCAATATGTCACATAGCTCTGAATAAACCCTGACATTTAATTAACCAAGTAATACGATCAATGAGCGAGCAAATGGAATACCACAGACTAACACAAGAACGCCTAAATGCATGTCATACCTTCCCACCATGAGACAGATGCAGTTCCGAGGGGAGAAACGAGAACAGAAGCTGAGAGCAGAGCCGTGTAGGCTAGAAGGCCCTATGATAAGAGCGGGACAATGGGACACCCACATCGCCGGCCGACCGCCGGGAGGTCCCTCCCCCAGCCCATGTTAAAAGATAGAGCCCTCCAGAAGAACAGTATAGATCTTACGATAACACTAAAAGGGCCACACCAGCTGCAAGTTTTAGCGCCAGACTATACGCGTCTCTGTTATGTATCAAACATTAAAAACATTGCCCCACCACGAAAAGTACAGAGTTTCTCATTGGATATACAGAATTGTTGCAGGCGGAGCTTAAGGTTAACATTGGGACGCTGATTGGTTAGTTGAAAACACAGCCAGATACCTTTTTCTTAAACCAAATTCTGTAAACGGTAGTAAGGGCAAGTTCGAGGGAGTTGCTACCGAGACGGCGAGGTGTGTGGAGCTGCGCCGCCCGCCGCCCCTGATGCTGACTAACCACTGACAAGGTAATGAATGCATGCGATGCCGCATAAGAGCGCATAAGGCTGCACTCAGAACTGCAGAAGTCTCATCTGTTACATCCCCTTTTTACATAATACTAGTGTCGATCGTCAATTAAACTTCGTGGCATTCACATTTGCTACTTGAAGTTAAAATCTGAAACGTGATCATTTTTCTGTTATATAATTACTGAGAAGCCAAATCAGCCACTGTAATTTATGACAAGTTAAATAAGTAATTAAAGGTAATTGGGGGCCACTGTGGACCATTTTTGATAGTTTTTTCTTTTATGAAACTTTAAATTAAACCTAGATTGTAGATGTGATATGGCATAGGTCATCCATCGATCCTTTATAGAACTTGGAAACCCATTCAGGGAATATTCGTTCACATTTTTGTTGAACACAGTTGGCTTTTATCGTCCTGTATTAAAATATTTCCTTTTATCGATAGTACAATTTATAAACAATGTTTTGTGAGTTGAATAAAAATTCCAATGGTAAACTTAACTGCTTTTTCGACGTTATTTTACCGGCTAACTGAAAATAGGAAAGCCTTGAACCCCTTCCGCTAAATTTAGTTAGTATTAAGATTTTCATGCAGGGAGTTCAGTGGAGCTGACATTCAAATCATTAAGTATTTGATTATATCATCGCTAGTCTCACTGAACTCTTCTGAACTCTACATGTCATGTGTGGTCTGGCGTCTCCTTAACAGCAACAGGTCTCAGGTTCAGACTAGTCAGTTCCGTAAAAAACATGCTCAGGGCGTCGTTGCGCGAATGTGGTTGGGAGACACGACTTAGAACAAACAGACACCATGCAGAATGTTACAAGCTGTGAAATTTGTTATGATTCCTTTCTAATGTGTGGAGTTATAACGTGTGAAGTTCAGTTTCATAGTTTGAGAAATACTCCAGTTCCACTGCAATTTTAAATCAGTCTGTAGTTATTTTCTTCAACCAATTTGCCTTACTTGAAAAGCTGCCTGGGAACATTAAATTTAATCCGAAATGAAAATGTTTATTAATTTTTGCATTTACGCACTTTGATCAGAATTACAAAGTTTATCAGTGTTGATTGCATGAGAAAGTATTTTAATTTAATTTAATGTTGTGTTGGCATTTATACAGTTAACTACATTTTGGCTAGGTTAAAGTACTGCTTATCACATCATATTTGTTATTTAAAGAGTTATACTCTGTTGTGCTTTACAAAATTAATAATGAAGCAAAGGAAACGCTCCTTCAGAGCCAGTGTAGTTAGATTTACATCGTTTTTAAATGCTTCAAACAGAGTTTAAGGGAGAAGTGTTTACTGTGTTAGCTATTGTAATGCAACTTGGTTAATGCACAGGCATAGAGACCCTGTGCTAAGTAATGAAGTTATATAGTATGATAATTAACAGACGCCCTGATTTAGAACAGAATCATTTCATGCTCTTACCTGTTCAGTATTGCTACAAGTTTCATGTGGTTCTACACGTACGTGTTGTTGAGAGGGATCTGTAACTGTTTGCTGACACATTGGCCATTTGTTTGTCAGATTTTAAAGCTATTAATACATTTATCTGCAAGGTTAGGTTACTGTATTGTACTGTGAACAAATACACTTTGTGATCAAAACTATCCGGACACCTGTCAGAAAATGACTTACAAATTCGTGTGGCACCCCCCCCCCCCTCCATCGGCAATGCTAGAATTCAATATGGTGTTGGCCCGCCATTAGCCTTCATGATTGCTTCCTCTCTCGCAGGTTTTTTGGGGGTTGGCAGCCCATTCTTCACGGACTGGTGCACTGAAGAGAGGTATCGATGTCGGTCGGTGAGGCCTGGAGTTCCAAAACATCCCAAAGGTGTTCTGTAGAATTCAGTTCAGGACTGTGTGCAGGGCCGGCCGGAGTGGCCGAGCTGTTCTAGACGCTACAGTCTGGAACCGCGCAACCGCTGCTGTCGCAGGTTCCAATCCGGCCTCGGGCATGGATGTGTGTGATGTCCTTAGGTTCTAAGTTCTAGGGGACTGATGACCTCAGAAGTTAAGTCCCATAGAGCTCAGAGCCATTTGAACCATTTTTGACTGTGTGCAGGCCAATCCATTGCAGGGATGTTACTGTCGTGTAACCACTCCGCCACAGGCCGTGGTTTATGAACAGGTGTTTGAACGTGCTGAAATATACAATCGCCATCTCAGAATTGCTCTTCAACAGTGGGAAGCAGTAAGGTGCTTAAAACATCAATAGAGGCCTGTGCTGTGACAGTGCCACGCAAAACAACAAGGGGTGGAAGATCCTTCCATGAAGAACACGACCACCCCATGACACCACCGCCTCCGAATTTTACTGTTGGCTCTACACACTCTGGCATACGACGTTCACCGAGCATTCGCCATACCCATACCATGCCGTCGGATCGCCACATTGTGTACCGTGCTTCGTCACTCCACACAACGATTTTCCACTGTTCAATCGTCCAGTGTTTACTGTCCTTACTCCAAGCGATAGGTCGTTTGGCATTTACCGGCGTGAGCAGCCACTCGACCATGAAATCCAAGTTTTCTCACCTCCTGCCTAACTGTCATAGTACTTGCAGTGGATCCTGATGCAGTTTGAAATACCTGTGTGATGGTCTGGATAGACGTCTGTCGATTATACATTACGACGCTCTTCAACTGTCGGCGGTCTCTGTCAGCCAACAGACGAGGTCGGCCTGTATCCTTTTCTGCTACACGTGTCCCTTCACGTTTCCACTTCACATTGACATCGGAAATATTGGATCTAGAAATGTTTAGGAGTGTGGAAATCTCGCGTACAGACGTATGGCACAATTGACACCCAGTCACGTGACCACCCATTCCCCTCTCTCGCGATGTCTAATGACTACTGAGGTCACTGATATGGGTACCTGGCAGTAGGTGGCAGAACAATGCACCTAATATGAAAAACGCATGTTTTTGGAGGTGTACTGATACATTTTATCACATCGTGCATAAAGAAAGAGTTCAATATGTGTGTCAAAGAATGTTAGGTTAGCCTTAGCACTGCCTTCTGCTTTACTGTATTGCTTGACATAAAAATGTCTAATTAGGTTGGCGACCGATATTGTAATATTACAACTTGCTTTTATACTGGGAGGACGTTTGTTCCATGACCCACGTGTCTGCTGTTAGTTTAATCTGCTGGAGTGTTTCGGAAAGGAATCCCGGTTTGATAGTTCTGTTTCCATTAGGTTGTCTCACGGTCACTACTTTCAAACATTCCTCGCAGATGTATTTCGTCAGTATCGATTGCCGTTAAAGGTGGCCATTGTTGCCGTTGCAAGTGAGGAGCGCCTTAACAACAAATTTTGAAACTTTTGTTTGTTTTTGTGTTCTCAGGCGTACATGTAATGTGTGACATGAATTATTTCGTTTCAGATCTATCAAAGACAGTAACATCATAAGAAAATTTGCACCTTGTATGTGCCTAACCGCCAATGGTTATTGTTAGCTTATACGCGTAGTGCTGTCAAATCAATGTGAGCACCTTTCGAAAGTCTGACTAGCCACCTTTTGCAGCGCTACCACTGCGGGACGTGCAGGAAGAGAGTCAATGGAAGTCTGGTGGGTACCAACAGGTTGAGAAAATGGTTCAAATGGCTCTGAGCACTATGGGACTTAACAGCTGAGGTCGTCAGTCCCCTAGAACTTAGAAATATATAAACCTAACTAACCTAAGGACATCACACACATCTATGCCCGAGGCAGGATTCGAACCTGCGATCCTAGCGGTCGCGGGGCTCCAGACTGAAGCGCCTAGAACCGCTCGGCCACACCGGCCGGCATACCAACAGGTGCGTGAGAGTTCTCGGCTGAGAATCCATGATGGGAAGAGCGAAGAGCCTGATCCTAGTGGTCCCACAGATACTCCATTGGGCTTAAATCCGGGGTGTTTGGTTGCCAGGGGAGTACGGTAAACTCGTCCCGGTGCTCTTCGAACCAAACACGTACACTGCGAGCTGTGTGACACGTTGCCTTGTCTAGCTGGTAGATGCCGCCGTTGTTGTGTCTCGGAATTCTGCCTACTCGGTTCGCTAGACAAACAATCAGACAACTCATCTTACTGAGTTTTATAGCAAAAGGACATTTACAGATACTTAACTTTGGCAATTACAAAGATGTGTCGCAAGAAATGCAGTGACTACTGATGTCTGACTGACGAAAGCCTTTCCTGGACAGCTATCGAACTGGCTAATGTTGAAGCTGCTATAAAAGTGGCTAATTTTGGCGCCGCTATCCAAGTGGGCCGCCACTTCTTCACGTAGGGGCGGTTGCTGTCGCGTTGTCGTCCTGGAAAGGATTTTGGTCAGCGTGCGATTGGCTGACTTCTTCCCACAGACTTCTCTTTCCTGTCGTTTCCGACCGGTGTGCCAGCGCTTGACTTTACGCCGTAACAGTCGTGTCGAGGAAAATCAAGCTGCATGAGGGGGTGGATATTATCCCCAACTATAGAATCATACTCATAGTAATCCTTTGTGACTTCCAGAATGACGAGATTACCCAGGAAATACTACGAGAACACTCTCCACCCCATAAACGCTCAGTAAGACACTCTTCAAACTGTAAATCACCGCAGAATTCGTGTTCTAACGTCTATAAAAGAACAAGGACAGTGAAAAAGAATCAAACGAATTCAAAGTTACTGCCCCTTTGTAGAATACGCAGCATATTTTCTTGTAGATCTTGTTACAAGCGATAAATTCCAGACATCTAGTATCCTGCTGCAGTCTCGAGTTTGTATGTAACTCTAGCCAACTGATGGGAACCATATAAGCCGGATGCTGTGGCCAAGCGGTTCTAGGTGCTTCAGCCCGGACCGCGCTGCTGCTGCGGTCGCGGGTTCGAATCCTGCCTCGGGCATGGATGTGTGTGATGCCCGTAGGTTAGTTAGGTTTAAGTAGTTCTACGTCTAGAGGGCTGATGACCTCAGATGCTAAGTCCCATAGTGCTTAGAGCCACTTAAACCATTTGATTTGGAACCATATACGTAGCGACCTAAGAAACTAAGTTACACGCGTCTTTCCACGCTAGGATCATCACGCAAGACAATGGCGCTTCGTCAGACGAGAATATATGCAAAGTACATGTTCTGGATTTCTCGCAGACACATTTCTGCTGCTGTAATACTAACAGTTGCATCACACTATGGCAGTTGGAAACGTACATCACAGCTGAAGTACGCAGTACAGTTCTAGTGGACAAAACGTCTGAAGTGCACACACATGCACTGCGCAATTTCCGCTCTACATGGACCACCTGTAATGCTATATCCAACCGTAGTGATATGGTACCAACAAATTGGCCAAGTTTGTTGAAGTACGCAGTACAATTCTAGTGGACAAAACGTCTGAAGTGCACACACATGCACTGCGCAATTTCTGCTCTACATGGACCACCTGTAATGCCGCATCCAACCGTAGTGATATGGTACCAACAAATTGGCCAAGTTTGTTGGTCCACCGTACAGTCCAGATCTTGCACTATGCCATTTCCATATTTGCGGCAGACTGTAACATCTGAGGGAAAGTGATTTTCTAACGTGACCACGTTCACCCAGCGGTTTTCGTGTGGCCTCGATGACCAAAGAGCAGAATTCTATCGTGGAGAGACTGTTCCGACAGCTGTTTACAGACACCTTCTGGCGGCCGCTGACGAATAGAGTTACGCGTTTGCGTCACTATGAAACGAGCTCCACATTCTGTAAATGTTACTTGACCTGTCATAACAATGTGCAACTTTCTTTTCAAAGACCCGACGTATTTAATAATACCTACCTTCGCTTACCATCTACGACCTTTATATTTCGAATACTGATTCATACCAGCTTTTCCTAGGTTTTGATTAAAAATTTGTGTGCATGAACACGCGTATTACGGCATATCTTTATGAAAATCGGTAGTCCTAAGAACGAAGTTCCTATTGAACTGGAGCTAGTGCTAAGGGAAAACGCACCGGAACACCGGTTTTTAACACTAGAATCACTACACGTTCTCAAGGAGTTTGCATGACGACAGACAAGTGAGACACACTTCAGAACTATGCAGTAGTTCGCTGTTTTACCAAAAGTATGCAGTCTCAAACAGGATGCTGTAGGAAAATAAAGTGGCTCCTAAGAACTGCCTAGCATTGCCGCGTTCTTCATTTGTGTTCCGAGGATACAGCCATAAGCCGACTACTTCTTCGAGCTATTATACCAGCACTATCAGACCAAGAAATTCATCAGTTACTAGGATTTTCTTGGAGCCAACGTCCGGTTAGGTGTAGACGCTTGGTAACAGAAGTCAGCCAGGATCTGTGGGAAGAAGCGTCAACAGCAGGTACGGGAGACTCTCCACTTCGAAACCACTACGTCATATTCAGCGAAACAAGGCTTGCTATTTCGTTGATAGTAACTTTCATGGTGGAGATGTGCTATACGAAGTGTTGCGAAATTGCAACGGGACTTCTACCTAGATCAGTTAATTACGTCAAACTGCACTATTCTGAATGTCATTTTTCTACACACACACACACACACACACACACACACACACACACACACACAATTTGATTGAATCGTTCCTACTATAGTTCCAGCACTAAAGTGAATTTGACATACCGTCAAGTTCGTTTCTCGATCACGCGTTCTAACCAAGTTATTGCATAATTATTTACAACAGTAAAACAAAATCTGTTTGTAGTTACTCTGCGCTACAATGAAAGTTATTGAAATCAAATTATTATATTCAAATGCATTTACAGTACGTAGTTCCGCAAAAAATGTAGTTTTATAAAAATCGAATGACTGAAGGTCAGGTGGCTATATGAGTTGGCTCACATTTAGTTTTCAGATCATTTATAATATTCCAAAATCAAATGAAACCATGCAGTGATTAAATGTTTTGCACCGAGATCAGGCAATCTATTTTGCGTACTGTAGGCATTCCTACTTTCCGTGATTTCAGAGAAAAAGAGCAGAGAATTCGTGCTTTTATGTAGGACAGAATTCATTTAATTTTATTGATTTTTTAGTACGTGTGTTCCAGCATTTTTTTGCGCGGTGTTCAGTGTGAACGTTTCGCGGACCCTGCCATACACTAAATATACTGAAAGTTGTTTCTAAAGATACCCATTGTTATAGATAACTGTCGGAATCTAGCAGACAAGTTTTGCTACTTTAATGTTTTTCAAGCAAAAGGCAGTTTTCATACCCCGCGCAATATTTTGTCGTGGAAACAAATAATTCTTCCGGGCGAACGTGGTAGAAATGGACGACAGATTGCATTAGAAATGTTCACGACGACTGCCATGGAATCCTCTTTCCAATATAGTCACAGTGAGTGGAGTACAATGTCCACCATGAAAATTTTGAGAGGAATCCGTGTGTCTGATGTCCAAGGTTTGAAATGACTTGTTTTGAAGCTGATACCTATTCTTACACAAAAATTTATTCAACATTTCACACATATTTATGCAGTGCCACAGGTAAATGCTAAAACATTAAATTTAGGACTCTTTTCTTTGATTGTGTCCTTTACACATTCGAAAGAGCTTCCGTAGGTGTTACCTCAAACCATGTAACAAACCTAATGACGTAACTGGCACCAATCAGCTATAAGACAAGCCATGTAAGTGTTCTAGAACAATTTAGAACAATCTCTGTGTCGAAATACAGTTCCGGCAACATCTTTTTGGAATATTTGTCAGATACAGTTATTATAATGTTTCTGAAGATCAGTAATTACGTGAAAATTTTAGTAATAACATGTGATAACAAAGGTTATAAAATTTGTAAACATAAAGAATGTCAGTGACATGCTGATAGTGAAATAAATAAAAATATAAATAGGGATATACGTTTTACCTGTTTTTAAAGCTGTATAGTAAAAGTAGCAAAAATAATGCAGATTTATTTTAGAGTATTTTCTGCTGATTATTTGCCAATCAATTTTGAAAGCATAGGACCGAATTTTGAGAATATATCGATATATAAACGGAAAACTGTAGTCACGGAGAAACTGCACCCAAAGACTGGAAAACTTTGTAACATCCACAAATCTATACCAATAAAAATGTAAATGTTCATCTATTCAAAATCGTGTGTCAAGTTCCTCATGGATTGCTTTGAAATTCTGACACAACGTTGCATTTCAGTAGTCATGTCTTCTTATATACCTACTGGACCGCCATCTGATATAATGTAATAAACGGGGAAACGTCACAGAAATATGAACATTAGTTTGTTCAGAATCGGTAATTTTTGAAAGTTCTCAATCGATCACTTTGAAATTCTGACACACCACTGAATTCTAATATGGAGGTGCTTTCAGGTACCAAATTCCTTAACATACAGGGTGAGTCAGTAACTACTGCCACGAAGAATAACTCCGAAAAGATGATAATGGGAGCCCGCCCGGTCAGCCGTGCGGTCTAACGCACGGCTTTGCGAATTGGGAAGGAGCGCCTGGTCCCCGGCACGAACCCGCCCGGTGGACCTGTGTCGAGGTCCGGTGAGCTGGCCAGACTGTGGATGGTTTTTAGGCGGTTTTCCATCTGCATCGGCGAATGCGGTGTGGTTACCCTTATTCCGCCTCAGTTACACTATGTCGGCTATTGCTGCGCTTACGCCACAATTACTCTACCACGCAAACATAGGGGTTACACTAGTCTGGTGTGGGCCGAACCGCACAATAACCCTGAAAGAGTGGTTCGGTGTGTGATGGCGGAGGGGTGAAGTGGACTGCGGTAGTCGTCGTGGGGTTGTGGACCACTGCGGCTGCGGCGGGGACGAAGCCTCTACGTCGTTTCTAGGCCCCTGGTTAACAGACAATACAATACATTACAATGATAGGAGCTGAAAACTTTGTGGGACGAAAGTTGCATGGGATAAAGGGAGTCATAATATGACGTTAGTTTTTTGCTGCTAGGTGGAGTCACTTAAGAGATATGAAGATCAACTTTGCTTTTTTAAATGGGATGCTATAATTTGGTACTTATTTTCTGATAGAAGCTATCCAGACGAGACGAATCCAGTGATGTGTAATAGTAAAATCAATTGAAAGAAATCAGCCCTCGGTCACTATTTTTAACGAATCAAACGTTTTTCAACACTGCTCAGAATTTCAATCAAAGAATGGTCTATAACATGGTCACAGAATTGCGACTAAAAACGTATGATAGTATAAGTACGGAATCATCGTGAAAGACTGGAGTACTTGTATGTCATTTATAGAATAATAAGTATGCCAAAAGGGCATTAGCCACAAAGATATTTAAGATAAAGAAAACTGTGATGGCGAGCCACAGTGCTGTTTTCTTTCAATTGTAACTATTCACGGTCTCTGACCGTGCAGCCATGTATAAAATTTTATAATAGTAAAATCTTTGATGGTCAACGAAGGTGACAATGGTGGCATGAACGTCCATGTACAGAACGTTTCTGAAGTGATGACCACTGGTATCAATGCAGTGGTGCAGTCGTCTTATCATGGACTGAGTGGTATCCCTTATCACATCGGCACTTATAGAAGCACATGCTCTGACAGTTCTCTCTCGCATACCTGTTTTTAAAGTCCTAGCTCTAGTTCTGACAGTATTTCGTTGGCATTGTCCGTAAATGACAAACCTATCGACTTGTTCTTCGAAGGAATACGTCATTCACATTCGCTTAATTAGACGACACTAGTAGTCTCACCGTTCCTATTAGTGTTGTACTGCGAAACCGTCGAATGGTGTCTGCATGCGAATGGCACGTTAGATGGATACGCCGTATTTGGCGGTCATTTACTATTTGTACGATATACGAGAGAGGATTGTCAGAGCATGTACTTCGGTAAGTGCCGAAGTCATAAGGATCCGTGATAAGATGTTTGCAGTACATTGCATTGATACCAATGGTGATCACTTCGGACACCTTCTGTAAATGGACGTTCATGCCACCTTCGTTGACCTTCGAATGTTGCACGTCATTGGATTCGTCTCGACAGCCGCTATCAGAAAATAAGTACTAAACTATAGCATCCCATTTAGAGAAACAAAGTTGATCTTCATATCTCTGAAACGACCCCACCTAGCAACAAAAAACCGGCATAATGTTATGGCCCCCGTTGATCGATGCAATTTTCGTACTACAAACGTTTCAGCTGCTATCATATTTTCGAAGTTATTCTTGGTGGCAATAGTTAGTGACTCACCCTGTATATACGCGACGATGATCTCCGTGGTAATATTCGGCAGAATATCCGGCCATTGAACACCCGACTACCAGACCTGTAGGATGGTCAGACATCTGGTTCCGGCATACGGCCGAACAGCTATCTCGTATAGCAATGTTATGCATCGCAGAGAGGTGTATTGTTGAATGGCGGGGACGGTGTGTTTCAAGTAGAGTCCACCAACATATTTCTCTCATGAATTGGCCACGACGAGCAAAATAGAGTACTCGTAATCCACACGTAGACTTACGCAGAGTGGTTACTCCTAAGTTCCCTTCTCAGATGGACCACGGAAGGTGAAAACTTACGTGTAGGTGATATAAGAACGTAGGCTTCCGCGGCCGGTGTCATAGTGATTAAAATTCTTCTGGGTATTATGCCGCGTCATTGCTAAAAACTAACAACAATAATAAACTAAAACCGACGTTTCGGCCGAATTGCAACGGCCTTCCTCAGGGCACGACTGGTTTTGTATGGGGATAGGTGCTGCTATTTATTACAGACTATTGGTGTCTGACGTCATTGTTGTGAAACTCTGATCTGGTGGGCTTATGCCTGTCATCTACGTACTTCACCTGGCGGGGAAATTATTACGAACAGATAGATGGAGTGGCAATGGGTTCTCCGCTCTCCCCTGTAGCAGCGGATATCTTCGTGGAAGCCTTTGAGCAAACGGCCGTAGTTTCTGCTCCATTACGTCCCAGTTGTTGGCTACGATATGTGGCCTCACAGTGAAGCGGAATTGGGAAACTTCCTCCAGCACTTAAATAGCCTGCACAAAAATATAAAGTTCACACATGAGACTAAAAACAATGGTATCTTGCCATTTCTGGATGTGGAAGTATACAGAGCTGCCGAAGGTAAACTGGGACACAAAGTGTACCGGAAACCAACGCACACTAATCGGTACCTGCACGCAGAGAGCCACTAACACCCAGATCAAAAGTATTCTGTTAAAAAATTGTTCAAATGGCTCTTAGCACTCAGGGACTTACCAGCTGAGGTCATCAGTCCCCTAGAACTTTGAACTACTTAAACCTAACTAGCATAAGGACATCACACACATCCATGGCCGAGGCAGGATTCGAACCTGTGACCGTAGCCGTAGTGTGGTTCCAGACTGAAGCGCCTAGAACCGCTCGGCCACTCCGGCCGGCCAAAAGTATTCTCTTCTGCATACGTTAACTGCCCGAGCCTACTGGATAAGTGATGAAAATAACATCAAAGAAGAATTAAAGGAGCTACAGCACACGTTTCATGCCAACGGCTGTGGTGACAAGATCATAAGAAAGGTAGCTAAAACCAAAGGGAGTAGAACACGAGAAGAAGGCAAAGAAGAGAAGCTTCCTCAGGTACACTTACCATATGCAAAAGGCGTCAGTGAATGGCTAGGCAACGTCTTCCACCGACGAGGTTTCAAACAGATTTTTCGAAGCAGTCACAGGATCCACGAAATGATAGGTTCCACTAAGGATGTAGTCAACAATATTAACACTGCAGGTGTTTACGAACTACGGTGTCAGTGCGGAGCTCCCTACATAGGAGAAACAGGGAGACCTATCAGCTTACGAGTAGCAGAGCACGAACGCTATTTACGATTACAACAACATAATAAATCGACGATAGCGGAACACCACCATGACTGTGGACAACCTATCAGGTTCCAGGAAGACCGAGTCCTGGCGAAAGAAATGTGGATGCGAGAACGCAAAATACGGGAGGCGATCGAAATTATTAAGCATCCTGACAACATCAACAAGATGGCTACGAACTCCCGGCATCCTGGCTGCCGGCCATCCCAGTCCAAAGGAGCGCGAGCGATCGCGGGGCAGAAACTACACGGGACACGGACGTATCTGCACAAACAGCTGTAGAGCAACTGTCAGTCCACTTCCGCGCACACCACGAGGAAAACTTGCCGATCAGAAGCCGAACGCTGATTGGCGGACAGCTACCAATCGTTGACGACATAGACATCCACGAATAGCCTCTTTCCTTCCATCTTTCCTTACGTCATGACTAGCCAATCATATTAGAGGGCCAATTAAAAGTCTTACAACAGTGACGTCAGACACCAATAGTCTGTAATAAATAGCAGCACCTATCCCCATGCAAAATCAGTCGTGCCCTGAGGAATGCCGTTGCAATTCGGCCGAAACATCGGTTTTAGTTTATTATTGTTGATAGTTTTTAGCAATGACGCGGCATAATACCCAGAAGAATTTTAATCACTACGTGAAGGTGGTTGCGTAGTATAGCTGTGGGTGTATTGTTTCAGCTAATGACGTCAGCAGATGGGAAACTTCGTGTCTGGGCTCCAAAGTAAACATGTTTCTGCCTCATTCGAATATTTTCCACGCAGTTTAGCGGTGTAGCGGCTTGAGTAACAACGTGCCTTGATTCACAGGAATAATTGGCTCCTCCCCCTCCCCATTCCAAAAACACACAGGATCATCTGGACTAATTTGCATAAAAAGTACTCGCGAAACGGCTACTAAGCGACGCAGAGGTTGTACCGCCGGGATTTGAAAGCCGTAAATCTTATTTAGAATTCGGTCGCCGAGCGCGATGCTGCGAATTACCTCATTGCCCAGCGGCGCAGTTTTTATGGGACGTGTCAGCGTGTTAACGCACTCCGACCGACTAGTGAACGGCAGAATCAATCAGCGCGCTATTTCATTAACATTATGAAAATGCGCCGCATCCCTTCAAACCGCGGCCATTAGTTTATTGGCGCGCGTGCGCGCGAAACATGCTGATAAGCCGCGCTAGGATCGCCAAACAGGGCCGGAGCAGTTGTACGGAGAGTCTGCATCCAGACTTCCATTTGTCTGTTTCATTTAGCAGCAGCGTTATCTGTGCCCGCAAGGGGAGCAACGCGTTTCTCTGCGTCATTCACACTCGGCATCACTGAAGAAACCTCTTTTAGAATACACTCCTGGAAATGGAAAAAAGAACACATTGACACCGGTGTGTCAGACCCACCATACTTGCTCCGGACACTGCGAGAGGGCTGTACAAGCAATGATCACACGCACGGCACAGCGGACACACCAGGAACCGCGGTGTTGGCCGTCGAATGGCGCTAGCTGCGCAGCATTTGTGCACCTCCGCCGTCAGTGTCAGCCAGTTTGCCGTGGCATACGGAGCTCCATCGCAGTCTTTAACACTGGTAGCATGCCGCGACAGCGTGGACGTGAACCGTATGTGCAGTTGACGGACTTTGAGCGAGGGCGTATAGTGGGCATGCGGGAGGCCGGGTGGACGTACCACCGAATTGCCCAACACGTGGGGCGTGAGGTCTCCACAGTACATCGATGTTGTCGCTAGTGGTCGGCGGAAGGTGCACGTGCCCGTCGACCTGGGACCGGACCGCAGCGACGCACGGATGCACGCCAAGACCGTAGGATCCTACGCAGTGCCGTAGGGGACCGCACCGCCACTTCCCAGCAAATTAGGGACACTGTTGCTCCTGGGGTATCGGCGAGGACCATTCGTAACCGTCTCCATGAAGCTGGGCTACGGTCCCGCACACCGTTAGGCCGTCTTCCGCTCACGCCCCAACATCGTGCAGCCCGCCTCCAGTGGTGTCGCGACAGGCGTGAATGGAGGGACGAATGGAGACGTGTCGTCTTCAGCGATGAGAGTCGCTTCTGCCTTGGTGCCAATGATGGTCGTATGCGTGTTTGGCGCCGTGCAGGTGAGCGCCACAATCAGGACTGCATACGACCGAGGCACACAGGGCCAACACCCGGCATCATGGTGTGGGGAGCGATCTCCTACACTGGCCGTACACCACTGGTGATCGTCGAGGGGACACTGAATAGTGCACGGAACATCCAAACCGTCATCGAACCCATCGTTCTACCATTCCTAGACCGGTAAGGGAACTTGCTGTTCCAACAGGACAATGCACGTCCGCATGTATCCCGTGCCACCCAACGTGCTCTAGAAGGTGTAAGTCAACTACCCTGGCCAGCAAGATCTCCGGATCTGTCCCCCATTGAGCATGTTTGGGACTGGATGAAGCGTCGTCTCACGCGGTCTGCACGTCCAGCACGAACGCTGGTCCTACTGAGGCGCCAGGTAGAAATGGCATGGCAAGCCGTTCCACAGGACTACATCCAGCATCTCTACGATCGTCTCCATGGGAGAATAGCAGCCTGCATTGCTGCGAAAGGTGGATGTACACTGTACTAGTGCCGACATTGTACATGCTCTGTTGCCTGTGTCTATGTGCCTGTGGTTCTGTCAGTGTGATCATGTGATGTATCTGACCCCAGGAATGTGTCAATAAAGTTTCCCCTTCCTGGGACAATGAATTCACGGTGTTCTTATTTCAATTTCCAGGAGTGTATACAGAGTGAGCGAGGGGAAAGGTATACGCTTTGGGGCCTGTCAGGTAGTGTCGTAACTTATCGGTACTGCCGGAGCCGGCGCCTAGATGAAGATTCCTGCTGGCGCCACGAGCGGGTGTTGGAACATCGCCAGCATCAGCATGACCCGAACAATGATGATCGCCAGGACGGCCACCTGGCCACTTTCATTTTGTTCGAGATTAGTTCCGTGTTGCTAGTCGGTGCCAAACGCTGCACCGAGCTATCGATAACTAGCTCTAACGGGAAACCATACAGTGTGACAGGTACACGTCCCGTTTTAAATGTCTATTCTCAGGTAGTTTTGGCCATAAATGTGAATTAAATTGTGAATTTGATAAATGTACTCAACGTCTTAATAGCTATATAACCATAAAATTGTAAGTCTGTTCCTGAGACGACAGATTTTTGTCAGAGAGGTTCATCTACATCTACATCTACGTGGATACTCTACAAATCACATTCAAGTGCCTGGCAGAGGGTTCATCGAACCACCTTCACAATTCTCTATTATTCCAATCTCGTATAGCGCGCGGAAAGAATGAACACATACATCTTTCCGTACAAGCTCTGATTTCGCTAATTTTATCATGGTGATCGTTCCTTCCTATGTAGGCCGGTGTCAAAAAAATATTTTCGCTTCGGAGGAGAAAGATGGTGACTGGAATTTCGTGAGAAGATTCTGTCGCAAAGAAAAACGCCTTTCTTTTAATGATTTAGAGCCCCAATCTTGTATCATTTCTGAGACACTCTCTCCCATATTTCGCGATAATACAAAACGTGCTGCCCTTCTTTGAACTTTCATTCCTATCTGGTAAGTATCCCACACCGTGCAGCAGTATTCTAAAAGAGGACGTACAAGCGTAGTGTAGGGAGTCTCCTTAGTAGATTACGTTTTCTAAGTGTCCTGTCAATAAAACGCAATCTTTGGTT
Organism: Schistocerca serialis cubense; assembly: GCF_023864345.2. Taxonomy (NCBI): domain Eukaryota; kingdom Metazoa; phylum Arthropoda; class Insecta; order Orthoptera; family Acrididae; genus Schistocerca; species Schistocerca serialis. The sequence continues at coordinate 734,554,062 of NC_064642.1, forward strand.
AGCCTTCCCCACAACATTTTCTATGTGTTCCTTCCAATTTAAGTTGTTCGTAATTGTAATACCTAGGTATTTACTTGAATTTACGGCCTTTATATTTGACTGAATTATCGTGTAACATAAGTTTAACGAGTTCCTTTTAGCACTCCTGTGGATGACCTTACACTTTTTGTTATTCAGGGTCAACTGCCACTTTTCGCACCATTCAGATATATTTTTCTAAATCGTTTTGCTGTTTCTTTTGATCTTCTGATGACTTAATTAGTCGATAAACGACAGCGTCATCTGCAAACAACGGAAGACTGCTGCTCAGATTGTCTCCAAAATCTTTTACATTGATAAGGAACAACAAAGGGTCTATAACACAACTTGGGGAACGCCAGAAGTCACTTCTGTTTTACTCGATGACTTTCCGTCAGTTACTGCGAACTGTGACCACTCTGACAGGAAATCACAAATCCAGTCACATAACTGAGACGTTATTCCATAAGCACGCAAGTTTACTACGAGCCGCTTGTGTGGTACAGTGTCAAAAGCCTTCCGGAAATCGATAAATACGGAATCCATCTGAAATCCCTCGTCAATAGCACTAAACACTTCCTGCGAATAAAGAGCTAGTTGTGTACGACAAGAACGACGTTTTTTAAACCTATGTTGACTGTGTGTCCGTTTTCTTCGAGGTAATTCATAATGTTCGAACACAATATACGTTCTAAAATCCTGCTGCATATCAACGTTAACGATATAGGCCTGTAATTTGGTGGATGACCCCTACTACCTTTCTTGAATGTTGGTGTAGACCTGCGCAACTTTCCATTTTTTGGGTACGGATCTTTCGTCGAGCGAACGGTTGTTTATGATTGTTACGTATGGAGCTAATTCATCAGCATTAGCAACCTAATTGGTATACAGTCTGGACCAGAAGCCTTGATTTTTTTGAGTGATTTAAGTTGCTTCACTACTCCGATTATGTTTACTTCTACGTTACTCATGATGGCAGCTGTTCTCGATTCGAATTCTGTAATAGTTACTTCGTCTTCTTTTGTGAGGGCATTTTGGAAGACTGTGTTTAGTAACTCTGCTTTGGCAGCACTGTCTTCGATAGTGTCTCCATTGCTGTCACGCTGAGAACGCATTGGTTGTGTCATGCCGCTTATATACTTCACATACGACCTGAATCTCTTTGGACTTTCTGCCAGGATTCGAGAGAGAGTTTCGTTGTGGAAACTGTTATAAGCATCTCGTATTGAAGTCCGTGCCAAATTTCGAGCTTCTGTAAAATGTCGCCAATCTTGGGGATTTTGCGTCTGTTTAAATTTGGCATGTTTGTTTCGTTGTTCCTGCAACAGTGTTCTAACCCTGTTTGGGTACCAAGGAGTATCAGCTCCGTCGTTTGTTAATTTATATGGTATCTCTCAACTGCTGCTGATACAATTTCTCTGAATCTAAGAGACATCCGGTCTACCCTCGTATCATTAACTTGGAATGAGTGGGGATTGTCTCTCGTGAAGGCGTCAGGTGAATTTTTATCTACTTTTTTGAATAGGTATATTTTTGGCTTATTTTTCGAGGTTTTGGGGATTACAATATTCAATCTCGCTACGACAACCCTGTGTTCACTAACCCCTGAATCGGTTTTCATGCTCGTTATTAACTCAAGATTATTTGTTGCTAAGAGGTGAAGTATGTTTTCGCAACCGTTTAGTATTCGCGTGGGCTCATGAACAAACTGCTCGAAATAATTTTCAGAGAAAGCGTTTAGCACAATTTCCGTTGACATTTTATTCGTACCTCCGGAACTGAACATGTATTTTCTCCATCATATCGAGAGTAAATAAAAGTCACCACCAACTATTATAGTATGAGTCGTTTGAAATCAAACTCAAGTTTCCTTTGAACCCTTCAGCAACTGTATCATCTGAATTGGGAGGTCAGTAAAAGGATCGCATTATTTTATTCCGATTGCCAACGATGACCTCTGCCCATAATAACTCAAAGGAAGTGTCGACTTCAATTTCGCGACAAGTTGAACTACTTCTGACATCAACAAACACGCTACGGTTCTTCGCAAAATTTTGGTTGAACTTATATCCAGCTTTAGCCAGCTTTCAGTGCCTGTAAAGATTTGAGCTTCGGTGCTTTCTATTAGCGCTTGGAGCTACGACAATTTTCAACTGTTATACAAATGGTTCTTGTATCTACGTTCTTCCTGTGTTCAGCCTGCACCTTTTGTGACTGAAGCCCTTCTTATGTTTTCCCGAGACCCTCTAACCTAAAAAAACCGCCCATTCCACGCCACACAGCCCCTGCTACCCGTGTAGTCGCCTTCTGCGTATAGTGGACACCTGACCTATTCAGCGGAACCAGAAACCCAACCACCCTTTGGCGCAAGTAGAGGAATCTGTAGCCTACGCGGTCGTAGAACCGTCTGAGCCTCTGATTCAGACCATCCGCTCGGCTCTGTACCAGAGGACCGCAATCTGTCCTGTTGACTATGCTGCAAATGGTCAGCTCTGCTTTCATCTTGCAAGCAAGACCGGCAGCCTTTACCACTTCTGTTAGCTGCTCGAACCCAGAGATAATCTCTTCTGACACACATCATTGGTACCGACGTGGGCAACTGCCTGCAGTTGGCTACACCCTGTGCGCTTCATGGCATGCAGGAGGACCCTTTTCACATCTGGAATGACTCCACCCGGTATGCACACGGAGTTCTCATTGGTTTTCTTACCCTTCTTGTCAGCCGAGTCCCTAAGGGGCGCCTAACGTTGGACCTCCTAACTTCCAATAATCCCACCCTCTGCGATTGCCCGGATCTTGCAGGCTTAGTGGTTTCCTCTGAAAAAGGACAGGCGACAGCATCTGGCTCAGCGACAGTGTCAGCCACAGACAGCACCTGGAACCTGTTTGTCAGACAAACCGGGGAGGCCTTACGCGCGGCCGCCTGGGAAGTCTTTCGCCGCCTGCTTTGCCCCGGGGCGACCTCCCACTCGACAACGGGTGAAGGGTCAGCCTCAATGCGAGCAGTAACTGCGTGTGCCAGCGATGAGAATCGATCGGAGGACTCTGACGTGTTGGACCTCCGTTGGAGCCCCACGGCCGGCCCCAACAGTGGTGCCCATCCACTGCAGCCTCAGGCTGTATAACCGAAGCTTGAAGCTGAGAGCTAAGTGTCACCAACTCGGCTCGCACCCACACACAACAGTCGCAGTCCCTGTCCATACTAAAGACCGTGGAAAACTAAACTATGCAGGTAAGCGGACTATCGGCACGTGCTGTGCAACTCTACACCCTGACGGAAACGCACAAACCGTGTCTAGTAATACGCAGATATTCGAAAACCTAACTACCGAAGCACTCAGTTGAAACTAAATAATTTGCCCCTGATTGGGAACTTGTAATATGTCACAAAATCAGTTTACTTGCCGGCACAAACGAAAACGCGACAACTATGGCCATTAAATATTTAATTTACAAGCAGAAACTCAAGAAACTAGACATTAAAGCACGCAGATGATGCTATAAAATTCGCTCCTGGTTAGGAACTCGTAAAGGACACAAAAACGGTTACTTCTACGTTGCTCTGTGTGTTTCGGTCTGAGAGAGGTTAGTTTTACGTTGTCAGAGCATCAATCTGTATATGTTGCACACTCTGGCTATGTACTTGCTTTGAGAAGGACGTAAGCTGGCCTGCCGTTTAGTGGAGGCAGCATTATTTGAAAAGAATTCTGTATTAATTTATTCTGAGAAAAAAGAAATTTGCGAAACTGAGATGATGTGTCTGTGACTATGTCAGAAGGGAAGTTTCGTAAAGTAAACTAGATTTTTATAGTTGTAGTTGTGTGGTTTCTTCCTGTTAGAACACTGCGTATAACTGAAGTGTGGTGTAGAAGCTTTATAATGCAACATATGATTTTATGTTATTGGACGTATGAATTAAACAACGTCTTCACTCACAACTTTTTCGTGTTTTATTAACTACACGAAGCATTTCGGACCCTGTGGGTTCATCGTCAAGTGTAATTTTTCTTAATATATCTTTTATTTCTTCTCCTGAATGAGGTGAAACGCATATTCCACATAATCCAAGGAAACCATTTTGAACTTTTAGTACCGGCTAACAATCTTTTCTCCGTCGTTTGAGTACATGTTACTTCATTCAGGATGTACATTTGCACACTCACATGTGTGATGTCTGAAGAATTAATCCGCGCTTTGAGTAGATACTATAACGAGACAGTAATTGTGGTTCCTGCCTGACTGAAGAAACAGTCAGGAGAAACTTATGGTCAGCGAGTGACACACTTACAACGGACTGGATGGCAGTGCAAGTGTAAATGTGAGTGTGGCAAATACTGTAGTGAATTCATGATTCGTCACGCCATTTCTCAAAACTTGGGTCATAATAGAATAAGGGGATATATTGTCAAGTATCCCGACCCTTTCTTACAAGAAGTTTTGCAGATCGCAGACTGTCAAGACTCATGGTATAGTGCCGTGTATAGTTTCCAATAAGTAATATTTGTGCTGCAGCACCTCTGGATAGGAATGCGCGGCCGCGTAAAGAGGTCCCAACTCACCATAGAGAACCACGTAAACTACCAGGCCAAGGAAGTAGCGGCGTGAAGTCTCGCACTCCCTGCTTCTCAGCGTAAAAGCGTTGTAAGGTTTTCATATGTTTTCTGATGTTCTAAATAATTCACCTTTAATGTTCACGGACAAAGGCGAATGGGCGCACTGCCTGAGTAGCGAATAAGTCCTTTACTCCGTGTTTAGTGTCCGCCCCAGTAGCTGAGTGGTCAGCGTGACGGATTGCCGTCCTCTGGGCCCGGGTTCGATTCCCGGCTGGGTCGGAGATTTTCTCCGCTCAGGGACTGGGTGTTGTGTTGTGTTCATCATCATTTCATCCCCATCCGGCGTGCAGGTCGCCCTATGTGGCGCCGAATGTAATAAGACCTGCGCTATGGCGGCCGGACCTGCCCCGCGAGGGGCCTCCCGGCCAATGACGCCAAACGCTCATTTCCATTTCCGTGTTTAGTTATATCTGTGGTCTGTTCAGCACTGGGCCATTCTTATTTGTGGCATAGTAGCCAGCAGCTGAGTTTTCCAGTGAAAAAGACCTGTTATTTATGCATAGGAGAGAAGACATCTGGAATGCTTTAAGATAGAGCTGAAAACACATTTACAGGGTGTGACGCCTAAATACGCAGATATGAAACACTTTTTTAAAAGCAAATCCATTAAAACAAAATACAAATGAAAATGAAAATGCTCTTACGTAGTATGTGTAGTGGTATCTTTCAAGAGCCGCGCGAAGTGGCCGCGCGGTCTAGGTCAACCTGTCGCGGATTGCGCGGCCCCTCCCGCCGGAGGTTCGACCCCTTCCTCGGGCATGAGTGTGTGTGTTGTTATTAGCATAAGTTAGCCTAAGCTAGTTTAAGTAGTGTGCAAGTCTAGGCCCGATGGACCTCTGCAGTTTGGTCCCTTAGGAATTCACACACAAAAATTCAAATGGCTCCAAGCACTATAGGACTTAACATCGGAGGTCATCAATCCCCTAGACAGATCTACTTAAACTAACTAACCTAAGGACATCGCACACATCGACACCCGAGGCAGGACTCGAACCAGCGACCGTAGCAGCAGCGCGGTTCCGGACTGAAGCACTTAAAACCGCTCGGCCACAGCGGCCGGCAATTCACACACATATTTTCATCATTAAAGAGTAACATTGCTCTATGTAACCCCCTTCAACCGCAATGACCGCCTCCAATGTTGTCCTGAAGCGATCGTACGCACTCTTTAAAACAACTCTGTCCATAATCGAGAATGCTGCTCCGATAGCGGTGCGACTACGATCCAAACATAATCGTCGAGGGGATTCAAATCCGGGGTATTCGAGGGCCAAAACTTCATTGACCACAACATGTCAACTTTACCTGAGAGCCAGTTTTGGACAAAATGGTTCGTATGTGGTCCTGCTCTCCCCAGTTCCTCAGATCTCAGCCCCCTACTCTTATCGATGACTGCCGCTGTTCGTGACACGCGTTTCATTGAATGGGGTTTCCTTGCCGGCTTAGCGGAACCTACCCCAGACTTCTCCGACGCATTATCCTTGGCCACAATATCATAAACAGTTGATCTTGGGTACCCGAAGTAACGAACTGTTTCAGCGGGCGAACGCCCAGCGCGAAGACTTTCGATAATCGTGGGTCTTCGACTATACTTCGGACTCGTCCGTAACATCTAGGCTATTTTGAGGTTCTGACTGTTTTCTAGATGCCAATGATTTCAAGAACGCCAATCGCGACCTCCGGGGGAACTATGATATGGAGGGAATTTCAAATTGAAATTTGTCCGAATTTAAGTGCTGCACCGTGTATAACACTTTCTTGTCCCTTATATTGATAGAGAAATTTTGGAAATTTTGGACTAATTTTAGAGGCATGCTAGTAGTTTATTTGCAATGAGAGACTTTTGTGACTGCTAGTATCTATTTATGTTGTGGAGTCTTTTTCTCAGTAATCAGAGTTTTGCTTCTCAAGAATAATTTTCTTTAGAGTAAACACACCTCCATGATTCGTAGCAAAGCTGTGAATATGGTGTCTTGTGTGTGCTTTGCGCCTTACGTCACACGAAGTCACAGATTGTTTCTGCTGCATTTGCTGATTTTGTATTTGCTTTCGAGAACATCAGTAATCCAGACGAAAAACAGCATGCTGAGTTAGAGGTAAGCCACTCTTATTTTCAGGGCAGATCTCAACTGGAATTCTAGTGCAAACAGTGTGTAGTCAGGATATTCAGTTGTCGCGCTAGCAAGCAAATTAACTTTTTGTCAACAGTTATTTTCTCCCGAGTAAAGTAGTAATTCAGTTTTGTGGAAATTCCGCGTCAAGCACTGCACTTCATATCACGTAACTGTCATAATCCACTCCGGCACTGAGTTTTAGTCATATAGTTTTCACTGAGCGTACAATTAGTTTCTTTTGGCACTTAATTAGATTACTTTTTTTATTTCAACTTTTGCATTTCATCAAGTTTATAATTTTATGTCACGAAACTGTTCAAATGGGCAAGAGCCAACCAACAATCGATTTTGCTCAGCAACTGAATACGATACCTGAAGTACACGTTACATGAGGGGAAGTTTTTGAAATCAACATATTCAGCTTTTTCAAATACAGACAATTTGTTCTGTGGTGTCACCGCCAGACACCACACTTGCTAGGTGGTAGCTTTAAATCGGCCGCGGTCCATTAGTACATGTCGGACCCGCGTGTCGCCACTGTCAGTGATAGCAGACCGAGCGCCACCACACGGCAGGTCTCCAGAGACTTACTAGCACTCGCCCCAGTTGTACAGCCGACGTTGCTAGGAAAGGTTCACTGAGAATTACGCTCTCATTTACCGAGAGGGTAGTTAGCATAGCCTTCAGCTAAGTCAATTGCTACGACCTAGCAAGGCGCCAATTATCCTTTGCTATGTATCTAATGAAGCATGTACAGTAACAAGACCAATGTCACCAATTGTGGATTAAAGTTAAGTATTCCAGAAGCTACGTACTTTTCTTTATAGCATTCATTACGTATCCTGATTCAGACCTCACGCCAGCCTGCGTGAGTTTAAGCGCGTGCCTTTCGGTTACCCGTCACTGTGGACTGGCTGTCTTGTCAGTCCACAACATGTTCACAGTAAGTTTATAGCGCCACTTATACCTGCAACTCATTCTAGGTGTGGCAAGACGAGATATGATCAAGCCGTATGCTTACAGCAAAAGAAGGGACCCCTCTTCTAATATGCCCCCCATGGAACACAAACTTTGCTGTACTTGTTGTGCATTCTGAAACGAACAAAGCTTCTAGCATAGTACAGAAGTGTGGTAGTTCGTAGTTCACGACATCAGTAGTTTCTTCTTCAGTGTAACACCACTCCAATAAATTCATTGTGGTCGTTGTGACAGCTAGCCAAACTATTCATTTGCAATTATGTGCTGGTGGCTCGATTTCTTTGCTCAGCCCCAATAGTTACGATGATCTTGGCAACCCCAAGGAGCAGAAATCACACACTACGCTGGCAGCATATAATGGTCAAGGCATTCTAGTGCATCCTGACCCATGCCAGAATTTGCAAAAGACTGTGACATTTCAGGCTTCGCGTTCACGGAACAGTCGCAAATTAAGTGTGACAATTATTGAACTATGTTAAACAAACGCAAATTAATTACAAAATACTGCGTGCACGAACTTTATTCAATAAGTAAACGTTACTACAGATATTCAGATTTAGGTTATGACATGTTCGATATCCCTGCTATCACTGGTGTTGATGTAGCGCAGACGAACAGCGAAATTCTGCATGACCCGCTGAAGTGTCGGAACATCGACGCTGTCGATGACCTCCTGAATAGCTGTTTCCAGCTCAGCAAGCTGTACACCTTGTCTTTAGTATAGCCCCACAGAAAGGAGTCGCATGTGTTCAGATATGGAGAATATAGGGGCCGGTCGAGGCCCAAGCCAGTGGCCTCCGGGTACCCCGGAACCAGAATGCGGACTCCAACGTGCTCCTCCACGATATTAATCACTCCTGTTTCGACCGGGTCCAGATCCGTTTTGCGTGAACCTCATCTTGTCGACAAATTTGTCACTTTCGATAATGTGGATGAAATCATCTGCCAAAACCTTCACATACCGTTCGGTACATCTACATCTACATCTACATTGATACTCCGCAAGCCACCCAACGGTGTGTGGCGGAGGGCACTTTACGTGCCACTGTCTTTACCTCCCTTTCCTGTTCCAGTCGCGTATAGTTCGCGGGAAGAACGACTGTCTGAAGGCCTCCGTGCGCGCTCTAATCTCTCTAATTTTACATTCGTGATCTCCTCGGGAAGTATAAGTAGGGGGAAGCAATATATTCGATACCTCATCCAGAAACGCACCCTTTCGAAACCTGGCGAGCAAGCTACACCGCGATGCAGAGCGCCTCTCTTGCAGAGTCTGCCACTTGAGCTTATTAAACATCTCCGTAACGCTATCACGGTTACCAAATAACCCAGTGACGAAACGCGCCGCTCTTCTTTGGATCTTCTCTATCTCCTCCGTCAACCCGACCTGGTACGGATCCCACACTGATGAGCAATACTCAAGTATAGGTCGAACGAGTGTTTTGTAAGCCACCTCCTTTGTTGATGGACTACATTTTCTAAGCACTCTCCCAATGAATCTCAACCTGGTACCCGCCTTACCAACAATTAGTTTTATATGATCATTCCACTTCAAATCGTTCCATACGCATACTCCCAGATATTTTACAGAAGTAACTGCTACCAGTGTTTGTTCCGCTATCATATAATCATACAATAAAGGATCCTTCTTTCTATGTATTCGCAATACATTACATTTGTCTATGTTAAGGGTCAGTTGCCACTCCCTGCTCCAAGTGCCTATCCGCTGCAGATCTTCCTGTATTTCGCTACAATTTTCTAATGCAGCAACTTCTCTGTATACTACAGCATCATCCGCGAAAAGCCGCATGGAACTTCCGACACTATCTACTAAGTCATTTATATATATTGTGAAAAGCAATGGTCCCATAACACTCCCCTGTGGCACGCCAGAGGTTACTTTAACGTCTGTAGACGTCTCTCCATTGATAACAACATGCTGTGTTCTGTTTGCCAAAAACTCCTCAATCCAGCCACACAGCTGGTCTGATACTCCGTAGGCTCTTACTTTGCGTATCAGGCGACAGTGCGGAACTGTATCGAACGCCTTCCGGAAGTCAAGAAAAATAGCATCTACCTGGGAGCCTGTATCTAATATTTTCTGGGTCTCATGAACAAATAAGGCGAGTTGGGTCTCACACGATCGCTGTTTCCGGAATCCATGTTGATTCCTACATAGTAGATTCTGGGTTTCCAGAAATGACATGATACGCGAGCAAAAAACATGTTCTAAAATTCTACAAGAGATCGACGTAAGAGATATAGGTCTATAGTTATTGTGCCATCAAGCAACATCACACCGATTATTGCCGGCCGGTATGGCCGTGCGGTTCTAAGCGCTTCAGTTTGGAACTGCGTGACCGCTACGGTCGCAGGTCCGAATCCTGCCTCGGCCATGGTTCAAATGGCTCTGAGCACTATGGGACTTAACATCTATGGTCATCAGTCCCCTAGATCTTAGAACTACTTAAACCTAACTAACCTAAGGACATCACACAACACCCAGCCATCACGAGGCAGAGAAAATCCCTGACCCCGCCGGGAATCGAACCCGGGAACCCGGGCGTGGGAAGCGAGAACGCTACCGCACGACCACGAGATGCGGGCGGCCATGGATGTGTGTGATGTCCTTAGGTTAGTTAGGTTTAAGTAGTTCTAAGTTCTAGGGGACTGATGACCTCAGAAGTTAAGCGCCATAGTGCTGAGAGCCATTTGAACCACCGATTATTCGGTGACTGGACATTGCACACCACACAGTCACCCGTTGAGGATGAAGAGACTTGTCGATCACAAAATGCGGATTCTCAGTCACCCAAATGCGCGACTTTTGCGTATTGACTAACCCTTCCAAATGAAAGTGGGCTTCGTCGCTAAATCAAACCATGCATGCGCATATCAGTTCCCATCATACCCTGCAGCAAACTGTGCAACGTGAACGTCCTAACACAAATCGTTGAGAAGTTATGACGATTATGTTTCATATAGTTCAATTATTGTCACCATGTATATTTGACTTTGGTTTGTCTCGGTTACTTGTGGTAGACAATTTGCTGTCAGTTACTTTTGGTGTAGAAGTTTTATAATCAACATATGATTTTGTGTTATGTTTGAAACGAGTGTCGACGAAAGTAATGTTGTCGTTGTGGTCTTCAATCCAAACAATGGGGCCGGCCGTGGTGGCCGAGCGGTTCTAGGCACTAACGTCTGGAACCGCGCGACCGCTACGGTTGCAGGTTCGAATCCTGCCTCGGGAATCGATGTGTGTGATGTCCTTAGGTTAGTTAGGTTTAAGTAGTTCTAAGTTCTAGGGGACTAATGACCACAGCAGTTAAGTCCCATAGTGCACAGAACCATTTGAACTGAACACTGGTTTGATGCAGCTCTCCATGCTACTCTATCCTGTGCAAGTTTCTTCATCTTCGAGTAACTACTGCAACCTACATGCCCCTGAATCTGTTTAGTGTTTTCATCTCTTGGTCTCCCTCTACGGTTTAAACCCTCCACACTTCCCTCCAGTACTAAAGTGGTAATTACTTTATGCCTCACAACGTGTTCTTCCAATCGATCCCATCTTCTAGTCAAGTAGTTTCACAAATTCCTTTTACTCCCAAATTCTATTCAGTACCTCCTCTTTAGTTGCATGATCTTCCCATCTAATCTTCAGCATTCTTCTGTAGTACCTCATTTCTAAAGCTTGTATTCTCCTGCTGTCAAAACTATTTATCGTCCATGTTTCACTTCCATACATGGCTACATTCCATAAAAGTGCTTTCACAAAAGACTGCCTGACACATAAATCTATACTTGATGTTAACAGATTTCTCTTCTTCAGAAACGCTTTCCTTGCCATTGACAGTCTACATTTTATATCCTCTCTACTTCGACCATCATAAGTTATTTTGCTCCCCAAATAGCAAACCTACTTAAGTGGCTCATTTAAAAATCTAATACCCTCAGCATTATCTGATTTAAGCCGACTAGATTCCATTATCCTTTTTTTGCTTTTGTTGCTGTTCATCTTATATCCTCCTTTCAAGATACTATCCATTCCATTCAATTCCTCTTCCAAGTTCTTTTCTGTCTTGGCACAAACGGCAGTGATGCTCAGTTGTGTGCTGCTTTCAAATACTTATTTACTGAAAGGTGAGGCAGAGCTTCTAATTTTGTTGCGCAGTTCTCCATGTAAACAATGCACAGCCTCTCTTCTTCAGGACTCGCGCTGCACAACGCGCGCTCCTTGAACTGGTTGCTCACGAACTTTCACAATGGCAGGACAGCGGCGTTAATGCAGCCAGTCACAGCTGGGCAGTGGGCATCTCCGCTAGTACTCGTCAAGAAGCAGTCATGAAAGTTTAAGACAATATTGAACCCCCATACAGTGATTGATTCATATCATTTGCCTCGACCTGATAAAGTTTGGACCGTTTGGCTTCTGTAAGACAGATTTACTCTATGCCTATCTCTAGATTCCTTTAGATAAAAAGCCTCATTAAGTGGTTTTATTAAGACGCACAGGGCTCTTCAAACTTATACGTTTGCCTATCGGTAGCGCATATGCACCAGCAATTTTCCAGCGTTCTTTGGAACGCCTTCGAGTACAAATTATTTAGAGGATGTAGCCGTAACATACGAACACCTTAGTAATTTGAGCACCCTGTTCCGTTTCCAGAGGCAGGCCTTAAATGCGACAGAGACATGTCTGTATTCAAATAAACACTGAGTGCTTTGGACACATAATTAATTCTCAGGGTGTTCATCTGAAGTACTCGCTCTTATGGGTCATTCGTGACCTCAAACCTCCAAGGAAAGTTACTGAACGGTAGTCAGTGCTAAGGAAGCAGCTCAGATTGCGGTACGGTTACACCACCTTCACCACAATAATGTACCTTATGTGTGGCACTGCTTTTCGGTATCCAACGGTGCTTTCCTCAGTGGTCGTTGCCTAGTTCACTTTGATCTCTGGAAAATTATAGTTTTGGTATTGGATGCGTCTTCGTACGGCATTGGCGCTATGCTATCACACATGATTCATTCTACCGACAGACTAATAGCCCTTGTCTCAAAATTGCTTAATAAAACTCAGAGCAAGTATTCGAAAGCAGAGAAGGACGCTCTTGTCATCAGCTATTTCATTAGTATTTGTATTCTACTTGGTCACCAACCACAGGCCTATGCAGTCACTTTTCAACCAACCCAAGCCTACTCGACATCGCACTGTGCGGAAATCGCACAGTTGGAACCTCATCTTACCGCACTAAGAACAGGAAATAATGTACAGGCCCACATCCAAGAATGTTAATGCAAACTCGCTTTCGCGTATTCCCTTGCTACCGAATGCAGACTTCGAGGCATCAGAAGATTCTTGTTGCGACACTGATGCACAGGACTCAGGTGCACTGGTCCGGTTTCCAATGGATCAAAGGAAGATCGCTCAGTCTACAGCAGCGGGTCTGAACATGCAGATTCAGTTGTGCTACGTTTGCAGTGGTTGGCCTTGCACAATGAATCAAATTGTCAGCATGGAGCTTCGCCGATACTCAACATGCAGACATGACTTTGTCTGCAAAGCCGTGAATCTGAATATCCGCAAGTTGTGATTCCAAAGGCTCTTCAGGGACATGTTCCTAGATTGGTTCATCGGGATCACTGGCACTTTGTCTACACCAGACAATTAGCTCGCAAGGTTTTGCATGGGCTTGCAAATATAGCACACGATGTCTCACTGCCAGGCTCGGGCGGAACACCAGATGGTTCGTTGATTGGCTGAAGCCTGAATCGCCTTGGATTTTGTTGGACCCTACTGGAACATTCGTTGGCTAACTGTCGTCGACGCATATATCAAGTTTCGTTTTGTGTTTCCCATGCACTTGACTACGACACATTGCACTCTTTAAGCCTTACAGTCCATATTTTGCCTTGACAATGTACAAGACTTGCTCGTGACTCACAACGGACTCAAATTGTGTCTCCACAAATTGAGGAATTCTTATACAGAAAACGTGATTCGTCTCATCACCGGCACGCCTTTTCGTTCTCAGTCCAACGGATAAGCGGAATGCTTCGTTCGCACTTTAAGCAGCAGATGGATAACTACTACCCATCACGAATCTATGCTGGTCCTCTTGCCGTCTTACCGCTCCCACCGTCGCAACAGCGCCTCGCCGCCGGAACTGATTCTTGGACGGCTCCACCTTCCTCCAGCTGCTCCACCCACCACGGTGGCCGGCGCCTACCCAGATGTTTTTTTTTTAAGATCATACAGCAGCCGGAAGCGCTGTGAACGCGACATTATCGTGAAGTTGCTTCGCAATTGCAAGTTTTTGATACTGGGTCCTGGCGGATTGCAGCGACGGCACTTGAATCAACTTCGCCCCTGTAAATTTCATGATTCTGCCCTTCACTAGGTTCACAGAATGAAAGATGCCGTTGCGATTCGACCAGCTGGCGTTCCGGGATGGTCGCACGAACAGCAGGCTGCACCAGTGAAAGCCTTGGTACCCGTCCCATCATCTCTTTCACTTCCTGCATCCATGACTGCCCCCGCCATCCACTGTCGTTGTAGCAGTCGTCACTACAGGACGATGGTGAGCAGGTAAACGAGTGTAGTATTGTAGTATTGATGAAGATTCCTGTGGGTGCTGCGAGCGGTGTTTCAAACGTAGACGCCAAAAGGCTGTCCTGACCAATGAACACTGTCAGGACAGTGGTATAAGCAGCAGGCACCTGGGCAACTTCTTCTACTTCGAAATTCGACCCGTGTTGCTAGTTGGTGCCTAACGTTACACCAAGGGGTCGATAGCTAGCTGTGGTTTGCATACATCAGGGGCACTGACCCACGATGACATCATGACTTTTCCCCAGACGGAACGTATGTTCCTCTCAGGAAACTCCCAGCCCCCTCTCCTCCTCCTCCCCTTCCACACCTTTCCCCTCTCCTTCCCCACTCCTCCTGTGATGTAAGTCAACTGGGGAAAATGGTGGGAATCTCGCTCAGTCCGTGTTGAGCTACTGGACTGTGGCGACCACACGTTCCACTCACCTCCTCTCCATGGCCCCTCTCCTGGAAATAGCTAGAGACTGAAATTTGGCGGCAAATTAAAAAAAATGGTGGGAATTTCAAATTTATTTGCTGGAATTCTTTCTGTGTTCACCTTGAGGTTCAGAGACGAACTGACTTAGTTTACAACCCCACTAGCAAATGCCATTGTTTGGCTTCCCCACTCCACCCCACCACCACCACTACACCCCACCCATCCCACTATCTCACATCCCCTACCCACCCCAACTTGTGAGGGAGCTTCAGTCAGTGTTGGACTGCCAGGTAGGACAAATGAAAGTCTTTATTATTTTGTACACAATGCAGAATATTGCTTATTTAATCAATGTGAGCTCCCACTCATGGAGCACTAGACAGTAGCTTCATCAGGTTTCGTCAATAACTGCTAGATGTGGAGTGAATATTTTCACTATTTCTCAACCACTGAAGAATTGCTGCAGTCAGTCTAGCCAATAGCGCTATATGGGAAGCATGGTTCGTAATATTATTATGACAGAAAGCTATCACTGAAGCACAATGGAGTCGCCTCCTGCAGATTTACATGTAAACACCTGCCAGATGCAGAGAGGATATTCTCTCTATTAGTACAGAACTAGAGGGTTCCTCCAGCTGTTCTGTCCGTTAACTCTATATGGGAAGGACAGGTAATAATAATAGGACTGAATCACAGGGGAGGAGCCTCTTGACGATCTAAAAGTGTACAGCTTCTGCTGGGAGGAACATAAGGATGGGTAATAATAGTATTATAACAGTGACCCATGGTCGCACTGCGGCTGTTTGTTTATTTTTTCTTTATTGTATTTCGATCCCCCCCCCCCTTCAGAGGGGGGGGGGGGGCTGGCAGCAGCGTAATACGTCGCTCTGCAGCCTACAGATAAAGTTAAAAAACATAATTAGGAAACATAACAATGAAAAGAGTTGATAAAAGTGACTGTTTCAAACTGGTACATCGCAAAAAAGTTGTGAATAAAACATAAAAAAGACAAAGAGGACAGTGACGCTGGTTAAAAACACTTAGGAAATAGACATCACAATCACAAAACGCGTCGACAGCCTGGTTTCTGTTTGCAGCGCTTTAAAAAGGGGACGCACAACAGTGAACACTTACGGAAAACACTGCACTATAGAGTATTAAGGTATATTATATGGGGGGGGGGGGGGGAGGGCCTGGAAGGATGAGGTGGGGGCCTAAAGGGGGGGAGCCGATGGAGGGAGAGGGCACAGAAAAATTGGGGAGCAGTGTGGATGGGGGAAAAGAGTGGGGAAGACTGTGGATGGGAAAGAAAAAGGAAGTGGGGGGGGGGGGGGGAGGGAGAAAGGAGTGAAGGAGTGGGTAATTTAAAAAAAAAAAAAACCAGGATGGAACAGGGGCGAGAGGGAGCGCAGGAAAAGGACAGCAGGAGGGAGGGATTGGGAGGTGAGGACCATAGTCGATAGAGGGATAAATGGAGAGAGGGCATCATCCAGGAGAGGCAGTTGTAGCCACCTCAGGAAAAGAGTTGAAGGGTGTCGAGGTGGAGAGTAGGGGGGACACAACGGTGAAGGCACGGCAGTATGCGGGGTTGGAGAGGAGAGGAGCACCCAGAGGTTGAGGGGGTCAAGTCGGCAGGAGGTGTAGAGGACGCGGACATGATCGAGGTAAAGGAGCAGATGGGGGAAAGGAATCATGTCATAGAGGATCCGCATGGGGGATGAGAGGCATATATGGAAGGCGAGGCGGAGTCATGGCGAGGATCTGGATGGACTTACAGAATTTGAGGGGAGGGGGCGGATATCACTGCACCTGTAACATCCTGCCCCTATAACAGGACTCGTGAAGCAACAACATTTGGAAATGAAACACGCTTATATGTATTACCGAGTAACAACTCGCATCCTAGCCAACAAAATCATAGGGAATACATAGTAAGATATTTTTTACGAGTGTAGTGCTCATCATCTTAACTGAACACGGCGTCTCAAGACGAGAAAGGAAACTGACCAGTCACCTCCGGACCAGTCCAGCACCATCTACCGAATGTACATTTAAATTCGTCCTGCTAAACAGCGTAACATCTTCGATATATTTTTTATTACCAGTATCTGTAACAAGAATGTCTAGATTCTCCAGTAATAAAAGCCATCCAATGCTTCTCGCTGCAACTATTGCACCTCCTTTTATACTCTAAAGATCCACAATGATCGCACTTGATCACCAAAACTACACTATTTTGTAGGATAGATGTACGTTGGATGGAGGGAAACAGTCCTTTTTGAGTATCTTTCACATGTACGGGGTAGAACAGCACGTTACTCGGACAGCATGGTTCAGCCCTGTACTCGAATGAATCCAGTGACTTCCAAATTCATATTCTACAGCTGCATTGCATTTGCTGTATTTTCCGTATGTATGTATCGTAGATGGCTCACATGACCCAGAGTAGACCCAAGTTAGTGTTGAAGTGTGGATCCTCCACACATTCCTGGAGCGATATTCGGAGGTGGATCCACATTACGCAACACCCTGGATGGGGTCTGAAGTTGGATCCGCCACATGCTCTATCTGGAGCAAAGTACGGAGGTGGATCTACAATACAGTACGACCAGGATAGTATTCGAAGGTGGATCCATCACGCATTGTGTCCAGAACAGTGTCTAGGGATATCGACCCACAATGCGATACTTCCAGGAAAAGTTTTGGAGGTGGGTCCATCACGCTATAGCGTCCCCAGTGCTATATTACGAAAAGACTTAAAAAACAGTATTTATAAAGAAGAGACATTTAAAAATTGAATAATATATTTTTATCACGTAGCCGTAAAATAATAATAATTTCTCTGTGTAGGTTTCGATTGCAAAGGAATTATTTATAACAAAATGATCTAAAGAGATGACAAGATACGCTCTTTTGTTAATTTTTTAATCGTCTTCACTTCTTTTGTCTTGATTGTGTATAGACGGACATCTTGCGAGTGCTGGCAAATGTAAGCGTATTTGTATGAGCTAAGCATATAATATATTCATTTAATATTATTGTGCACTTTTAATTTGTGAGAGGTGATCCCGATTTCATGTCCGCCTTCCTTGAATTAACCTGCATTCAAGTAATTTACAGTTCAACAATCTCAGCGGCCGATGCAGCCAACGACGCCATTACGTGGCGATATTAACTTATGAAAAATTAGCGGAAGCGAAATACTCGCCCGCTATTAACATAATATTAATTTTTCTCCACAGCCGCACGAAGTTGCAGAAATACGTAGCTTTAAGATTCTTATTTTCAGTACCATAGCCGAGAGCCAGAGCCAGGACTCCGACTACAATACAATGGTTAACGGAGGTAAGAAAAATACTCTCGCGCGTGTGTGGGCCGCATTTGTAATTAATAACTAACGAATTCTTGCTTTAAAGTGAACTGACTGGCCGAGGAAATTAATATGAAAAGTTTATTACCTTGTTCAACTTACATGCTCATGTTTTAAAAGATTCAGCGAGTCTAACAGTCATTAACGTAACAAATAATTAGAAATTAATATTGTTAAAAAGGAGAACTACAGGAAAGCATTTAATCGTAAATCAAAATAAAATGAAATATCATTTTTATTAAGGCCCATCACGTAAGTCGGCAACAATCAAAAAGTAATAATAACAATAATAATATATTAAATTACAACGGCCGACGGACGCGAGAACGCCTTATGTCCAGGGATGTGTTCTATGTTCGAAGGTTGATCGACTAGTGGGAGAAGTGGGTCACGGGAGCGATCCGCGACATGGACGTACAGAAAAGAGAACAAATGCAATGCAACTGTAGAACATGTGATTGGAAGTAACTGGATGCATTCGAGTACAGTGCTGTTCAAGTGCATCCGACTAACGTATTGTTCTCTCTTGTATATAAGAATGATACTCATGAAGCGGACACTCGAAATGGTAGAACACAGTCGAAATCCCAGCTGTAGACGAATTGTTGCACTTTTTGGTATTCTACAAACACGAGCAGAGAATGAAACACTTGCACGTGGAAGATGATCCCAAAGGAAAGGAAATCTATCAATGGATCATTGCCAATGAACGCTGTATTCTACGTATTCTGTTTACTGATGAGTCCAAATTTACCCACAGTGGCACCAATAATTCAGCAACTCTCACGTGTGGCCGGATGAGAACGTGCACGCTGCTTTGAAAACAAATTTTCAGCGACATTTTTCAGTGAACGTGTGGTGCAGTATTATTGATGACCAACTCATCAGTCCAGTTGATGTACATAACCTCGTATTGCAGCAGGGGATCGTGATTTTCCTCAAAATGTGTTACCAGAATACTTGGATGATTTTCATTTGACATAGCAACGTCGTATGTACTTTCAGGCCGATGGAGCTACTCCACGTTCCGTATCACAGTGCCGCACTAATACATATCCTGGGAGTTGGATCGGTCGCCGTGGAGTCGTTTGTTGGCCACCGATGTCACCCCATCTTACTGCATTAGATTACTGTTTGTGGGATTGGCTTAAGAGCGAACTCTACAAGCGCAAAGTGGACACAGAGGAGGAAAGTCTCGCCTGTATTTTCCTTCCATGTGCTCAAGTGCTGTGTGCTGTACTTAGATTAGCGACACAGCAGCTGTTTACAAGAGCTGCAAACTGCATTATGGTTGACAATGGTCGTTTTGAATGTCTTTTGTGAGGAAATGTACGCAATTAAACAAAACACTAGACCGCAATGTTTCATTCACTGTCACTGCTTTTATCCTATTCTCCAATGTTTTCATTAGTTTTGCGACGGGGCGGTAAATAAAGAAGTGCGGTTGAAGCGTTCTCACTAATGTGCATATATAAATGTTCGTTAAAAATGTTATTGCAAGTTTGGCTCTCACGTAAGTCTCAGGGGATGATATCCACACTTGATGCATTAGTACACTATTCCACACCCGCGCATTTGTTATAGTTTTTGAATTAATTATTCACTCAGACATAAGTACAGGTTAAGCTAGGGAACAAGAATTAGGCGATTATTATATCAGTTTTTCATGACACAGTTCAATCACTATTTATTGACGTTGTTCTTTCTTTCACACAATGAAATTAGCACTGGTGAGACGATTTACAGTTTTACTTTGATAATAATTTGACTCCTAGCCCCCAATAGGAGTAATGTAGGCTGCTATAAACGAAAATTAATCAATTCGAACAGAACCACAAGTCCCACTGTATTCTTTGTTCTAACAGTTTTGGCGCGAAATCACAGATCGCCATATGTTCACTTACGACGATTTATAGCTCGTAAATCGTACTCACCCAAAAAATCGTAGCACTTCCAGTTCACCAAATATATGCTTGCACACTTGCACTATTAAACAACACTGTATGTCGGAATAAATCGGCGCGAAAAAGAATGCTCAAACGACCACATGGGGCACCCTCAAATGGGGCTTGCTCGCCACCCACCCTCCAAAACGACTGACCAACGACTGTCCCTGGCCAAGATGGCCGCTCGCTTATATAGTCTCGTACGTCCACCCCCCTGGTTATTTGAGTACCAATCTCACCAGTTAAGGTTACAAATTTGGATACATACATCCCTCGACAGAAATAAGTACACCATCGGAACCGCGCTAAAAAGTACACCTTATTTTCTATTTACATTAATTTCTAGAATTATTCTATCGCCCGTAAATCAAGTTTAAGTTTTTTGCTAAATTTCGCCATTTAGCGCAGATTTGTTTGTTTATATCTGTGCTGCAAAGTTTTAACATAGAACTGCATATAGCAACGTTTTTAGACGCAATCTATTGCGATCTACACATTGCGCTGCTCAAGATAATCACATATATAATAATTAATTAATTATGGGCGATAAATGTTAATAATAATTTGCAAACAATGAAAACTATTGCAAGTTAAGTGTATAGTATAGGTTAACTAGTTTAAAGTACGTGTGATGCCACCCAAAATATTATGTAGTGCCGTTCTGCACGTCATGAATTTTCTATTGCATTTTATAAACAATTTTCCCTCAAACTTTGTTTATTGGTCTTCACGGGCTTAATTATTTATGAATCTTAAATATGACTACGGCACTCGATCCGCTATGACGAGACGTTTTTAATGAGATCACGCTCATCCCTGTAATTTGTTATGTATTATTTTTATTAATCTTTCGGTATTCGTGATATTAACCGACTTTGAGGTTACCATAACTGTTGCGTCTAGTGACTTGAAATAAAGATCTATCTTTCAGAAGGTACATATTGCTGACCACAAACCACTGCCGCATTGCTCTTCATCGTTAAGTTACATAGTTTCCGCGTAATGCGCGAAAGACCAAACAATGCCCCTAGCTGCGGGCCACGTGGCCGCCCAGCGCCTCAGACCATCTCACCGACCGTTGCAAATCTCGCGCGGGCGCGCCACGCGCTTTCGCGAATCGCGCACCATGTAGTGTGCTCGCTCTCCACAAAGCAATCCTTGCATACTGGAGATATTCATCTAGTAACGGTAGTTTGTACCGTCACAGTTTCCTCGGAAACTTAAGAATATGACGTATTTTCATCAGATGTTTCTTGTTCAGAATGACTAACACAATCACCACTCAAAGATTGTGCTTCACATCCTGATTCATCCTGAACTCGTATGCTTTTTACATCAGCTGTGGATGGGTTAAAAGAAGGATTCTAGCGATTTTTTAAATATTGAATATCCGTACTAACACTGTCTGAAGTATGCGGGCACCACAGTGTAATTTGAAAATAACTAAAAGGAGGCGGATGGTACCGTGTCGTCAGCAGAGAAACAGTAACGGCGGAACCGGTGGATCAACAGAGCTCAGTATCTTCCATCGTGGGACGATTCATCTGATGTCACCTCAGTAAC
The DNA here is from genome assembly GCF_023864345.2 of Schistocerca serialis cubense. Lineage (NCBI taxonomy): Eukaryota > Metazoa > Arthropoda > Insecta > Orthoptera > Acrididae > Schistocerca > Schistocerca serialis. The sequence continues at coordinate 734,575,692 of NC_064642.1, forward strand.
AAATCCATTGGGGACATTTCAACACTACTAAAACTGCCTGAATCGACAGACGCTAATGCGATTGTGAACTGGAAACAGGAAGCAACAACTGCAACAAAACCTTGACCAGATAGACTTGTATTGAAGGACAGGGACCGCCGAGGATTGTGGAGTGTGGCTATAAAAAATTGCACGAAATCAATGGAAGGCGTCACTAGTGAGTTGCAAAGAACTTGCGGCAGTCCAGCTAGCGCTTGGATTGTGCATAGGGTCTTAAAAGGAATAGGCTATTATGGTCGAGCAGGACCTCACAAGCCACATGTTTTTTGTAGTTAATGCTATGCGATGTTCCAGGTGGTGTGCAGAGCGACGACATTGGCTAGTGGAGGAATGAAAACACGTGATTTGGAGTGATGAAGCACGCTGTATCCTGTGGCAAACCGATGGAATGGGTTTGGCGAATGCTCGCAGAACAGTACCTGCCGTTACGTGTTGCGGCCAACAGTGAAGTACGGACGGAGTGGTGTTACAGCATGGGACGTTCTTCGTGTTTTTTGAGGGTAAGAAACTGCTAAATGTGGAATCATACCAACATATTTTAGAAACTGGTGTGCTGGCTGCAGTTCGGCGACTATGACTGGTGTGCCAGCATGACAGCTCTCCTCATCATAAAGCAGCATCAGCGAGGCTACAGTGTGGGACAATAACATTCCTAAATGGACTGGGCTGTCCAGAGACCCGACCTCAACCAATGGAAAACCATTGTAACAGGTTAGGGGGTCGACTCTGCTCCAGACCCCAGCGATCAACATCACTACCCTCTCTAGTTTTGGTTCTTGAGGCAGAAAGTGCTGCCATTCCTTTACAGACACTCGGACATTAATTTAAAAGAGTGCCTAACGGAACCAAAGCCGTCACTAAGGTGAAGGAAGGACGCAGAACCGATGAACGTACACCAACACGCGTCCGGATGGTTCTGACCAGACAGTGCACCATGGTTCTCTTGCTGGCTCCAAGTTCGAGAGAGAAATGTGAAACTTCGTAAAGATTTCACAAAAACCTACATACTAGTGGTGAGTGGAAAAGGAAATGTCGTTTCCCAAACATTTGTAGAGAAAAATGGAAATAATATGCTGATGTGGATACTTACAAGCTGCGTGGTACAACTGATAGAAAAAATGATACGGGAGATACTTTGTTACCTATTTAGTTAAGATAATGTTAGAATTACAAACATGTCGGTAAAGCGAGGATCTTCTTTTCTCCCACTATTGAAGGCGTCTAGTAGGAAGACTGCGTTTTCAGGATTTGGAAAATTTTATTTTATTAACCTCTGACACAAAAAATGAAGCACCACAAAGTAATTATCTCAATGCAACGAAAATCGGTAGATATGACGTACATATACGGAAAAACGAAAGATTACAATTTCAGAAAAATTGGATGATTTATTCAAGAGACAGAGATTAACAAACAGAGCAAGCCAATAAGGGACTGGTCCACCTCTCGCCCGTGCCAGCGGTTATTCGGCCTGAAATTGATTGATAGAGTTGTTGGATGCCCTCCATAGATATGTCATGCCGGATTATGTCCAATCGACGCGTTACATCGTCACAATCCCTATATGGTTGGAAGGCCCTGCCCGTAATTCTCCAAACGTTCTCAGTTGAGGAGGGATTCGACAATCTTGCTTCGAGAAGTAGGGTTTGGCAAGCAAGAACAAGCAGTAAAAATCCTCGCCGTGTGCATGCTATCATTGCCTTGCTAAAATGTATGCCCAGGAGTAGTTTCCATGAAGGACAATAAAACGAAGTCTAGACTAGCATCGACGTACCGCTGTATTGTGAGGATGTCGCGGATGACAACCAATGGGGTCCTGCTATGATACAGAATGACACCCTAGAGCCGGCCGGGGTGGCCGAGGGGTTCTAGGCGCTACAGTCTGGAGCCGCGCGACTGCTACGGTCGCAGGTTCGAATCCTGCCTGGGGCATGGATGTGTGTGAAGTCTTTAGGTTAGTTAGCTTTAAGTAGTTCTAAGTTCTAGGGGACTGATGACCTCAGTAGTTAAGTCCCATAGTGCTCAGAGCCATTTGAACTATTCCTTACACCCGAGACTTATAAATTATTGAGCGCAGCAATCAGGGGTCCTTATTTGATTATGCAAATCCAAATTTCTGATAGTAGCTAGCCATTCTCAGTGCACTATTTTTTATTCTCAATGCACACATCTATAGTTCGGCGCTAGCGGCCGTGCGAAGCGGAGGTCCGATACTTCCGCCTGTGCGGCGAGTGCGAGTGTTTGTTTACTTGTGGACTTAGTCTGCGCGCGGGCTAGTAACAACGATCATGGCGAACAAGTACAGGAAAACTACATTGCGGTTCAATTTCTGCAAAGACTACGAACGACCAAAGGCTTTAGCAGTGGAACGATTCATTCGAGAGGACGTCAAGATACCGCCAAACGATATTGTTGGAATTCACCTGTCCATCGTTAGTCCCACGGTGTATGTTAAGATGGTAAATGACGCGGCGTGTGAGAGAATTCTACAGGCGACAAAAGCAGGTCTCCGATTTTGCCATAGTGACGGGAATGTCGGAACGGTAACTGTAGAACATGCTGGTCTGGGTGTACGGACAATACGTGTGATTGAGCTGCCATTTGAGCTCCCGGCTGACGAAGTTATCGAGGCTTTTAAGCCATACGGCACGGTACATGGTCACACAGCAGAACGCTGGACACAATTCGCCACGTACCCTGTTCTTAACGGAGTGCGACAGATCACTATTGATCTTCAGAAACATGTACCGTCCTATCTGACAATTGGTGGTTGTCGGGTGGTGGTGATTTACGATGGTCAATCACGTACATGTTCTGGCTGTGGCCAGGAGGGACACCTCAGGTCGAACTGTATGCAACGGCGGATTACGCAAGTGCCTTCAGGTGTGCGGGAGCCGTCGCCGGCGATGACAGTACTACCGATCACCTATGCCAAGGCCCTCACTGCGTCCGATGATGACCGAAAGGACACAGCCCCGGTGGAAGATCAAGATGGCACTCTCCGAAACCTTGTAGCAGACGTCGGGATGACAGAGGCTGCTGCTCCATCGAGCTTACAATCTACGGCGACAACATCAGATGAGACCGAACTCCCACCAAGCACACTGATAGTAAACGAAGCAGTTCCAGCCACTACGGATGCTGTTCCGTCTGGAACGCACTCTGAGACGACAGCATCAGTTTCGACCGAACTCCCGCCGAGTACAACGATGGGACTCGAAACACTTCCTGTTCCTACGGATGCTTTTCTGTCGGGCAGGCGTGATTCCTTACAATCTGAGGACACGGAAGGAAGATCATGCAAACAACGTTCCCCGAAAAGGAGGAAACGGCCTCGTCGCACGACATCTCCTAGGGATGACTCCCCTTGCCCCGACGACGATGTGCCTGTGGACCAAGACGACACAACAGCCTCTACGAAACAGGATGAGGCAATGGAAACTGTTCGATCAGACCCGCAGCGGTCTGTCACATTGCCGGTACCGGGACGCGGTGATGCTGAAGAGGAAGCACAACCAGTTGGCGCCCCAGACGCAGATGATGTGGCAATGGACACGAATATATCACTGCCTGCAAAGATGTGGTATGACGATATTGAGGAGGCGCCGGACGTCATACAGAGGCAGCCGGCACTCACGAAGACAGCCTAATAATTGCTGAAGGTGAAGGGAGAGGGGCGAGAGAACGTCTTCTAACTCAGCCCCCAGCGCCGAAGCAGGGAGATGTTTTTGCGCGTCGACAGAGTGGGATTCAACGCCATGCGAACCGTATTGCGACATTAAATATAAATGACGTGCGTTCACCGGCCAAAATACACCTACTGAAGGAAACGATTTGGGCATCTGATGTGGATATTGCTTTGCTGCAGGAAGTCCACATAGCTGCACTCCCATACATCGCAGGCTACCAATCCTATTCGTCACATGGAGATCACAATGGGAGTGGGGTGGCAGTTTACGTGCGAGATGGCTTCCCAGTGGAAAACGTGTGTTACCTTCCGTCGGCCAGGGGAATGGCTTTCACGACGTTTGGGACACGCATCATCAATCTTTATGCACCGTCGGGAAACAATCGGCGGCGGGAAAGGGCACGATTTTATGCAGAAGACATTGCCCCACTTTTCCATGGACGTTATGAATGTGTAATAATTGGTGGAGATTTCAACTGCGTTCTCAGCCAGAAAGACCGATGGCCGCAAGCAAACATCAGCCAGGAGTTGCGACCTTGTACTTAGTGACACGTGGGAATTACGACATGGAGATGCACCGGGATACACCTATGTGACCAGTCATTCAGCGAGCAGGTTAGATCGCATTTATATCTCGTGGGCTCATGCAAATGATGTCCAGGACGCGGAACGCTGGCCATTGGCATTTTCAGATCACAGCGCTTACATCTGTACGGTGCTTCTTCCCCGTAGAGAGGTGTGGAACAGTAAGGCCCCGTGGAAATTAAACATTCAACATCTACATGATCCTGAATGCCGTCACCGGATCCTTGAGACATGGACGATGTGCGAGCGAAGGGTTGGAAGGTATGCGACGAAGCTTGATTGGTGGCTGACTTGTGCTAAACCGGCGCTTCGCCGTACGTTCGTCTCATATAGCAGGGAGATGGCAGAATGGCGCCGCCGTACGACCGACTTTTATTTCGCAGCACTGCGTGACCTGGACGATGGTCCACCGGGACAGGACGTCTGGATCGAACGCAAAAGGATAAAAGCTAAACTAGTGGCTTTAGCTCGGAAACATCTTCAGGGAATCATGGTGCGCGCCAGATGTCACGATACGATAATGCACGAGATTCCTTCCATGCACCACGTCGTGAATGAACGAAAACACCGACGACGCGTTTTGGTACAGGAATTAATTACCCGCGAAGACCGAAGAGTGACGCGTCAAGCGGACATTGTCTCTGCATTCGTCGACCATTACCAACACATTTATCGGGAAGAAGCAGCCCCTGTCGATGACCTCGAACGTATAGCCACGTACGTCTCCCGTACACTGACGGTGGAAGCCGCGGGAACCTTACTGGAAGCCATTAGCTGTGAGGAAGTAGATGATGCGATCGCAAAGGGTGCGTTGAATCGGTCCCCAGGCATTGATGGACTTCCTGCTGAATTTTATCGCGAATTTCGCAACGAAATGGCACCGCGATGGACGGAAATGTACAACGAGATGTTAAATTCCGATGCGCCTATTCCACCGGCTTTTATGGAAGGCCTCTTGGTGCCAGTACATAAACCGAAGCCAGGAATTACGGTCACACATTATCGCCCCATCACCCTGCTTAATGCCGACTATAAGATCTTTGCACGGTTGCTAGCGTCCCGATGTCGTATGTTAATTCGTAGCGTTCTCTCTCCAGAACAGACGACACCGGGTGGATCGGTGAATGTGCAAACAGCTACTGCCGAATGCCGTGGTGTGATAGCGCTAGCGGAGGAGTGCCGGCTTAAAGCGGCGATGGTGGCGGTTGATTTTGACAGTGCTTTTGATAAGGTGCGCCACAACTATCTGTACGCTGTACTGGAACAAATGGGATTTACAGACCGTTTTACTGGTCTCATTAGAAGGATTTATGGGGGCGCACAATCCTTGGTACAGGTTAATGGGCGTATAGCAGGGCCCATTCAAATTCGACGATCCATTCGCCAGGGCTGCCCTCTTTCGATGCTGCTGTTCGCGATAGCGTTGGAACCATTAATTGAGAGGCTAACAAATTCTCTTTCTGGGATGGAACTGCGGGGCTACACCTTCAAATGTCGTGCCTATGCGGACGACCTCCTGCTGCTCGTTCGTTCTGAGGAAGAGGTGAAGACGGTCCTTGAACTGTTGTTGGACCACAGTGTGACGGCGGGTAGTGCAGTGAACATGAACAAATCGGCAGCAATGCCGGTTGGAAGGGGCCTTACGCTGGAAGAAATCAGTCCGTTTCCTTATGTGCAACGATTCCGCTATCTCGGCACAGACTTTACCTCATCTGTAAAACATACTGCGGTAGTTAACTACCGACGTATTTTACAGACAACACGTACCATGGTCCGACAACATATCCTACGGCGCCTTGATCCTTTGCAGCGAGTCGAATATCTGAACACTTATGTGGTTTCTCGAATGGTGCATATTTCGCAGATCCTGCCCCTGCCACTCACGCTCGGACGTCGACTTCAATCAGCACTTGCCTATTTTGTGATGATTGGATCGCCCCTCAAGGTGCGATACGCAACGCTGACGCTCCCTACGGACAAGGGGGGACTCGGACTTACAAATGTTCACTGCCGAGCGACGGCGCTCCTTCTAGCCACGATGTACAAGCAATGGCGTAGCGGGCGTGATTCCCTTACATCCCGCCTACTGGATCTCCTAGTTCCAGCGTCCCTCACACCTCCGGTGGCGGTGGGCAACATTACGTCACATTTTGCGCATGTATCAACATTTATCGTGGAACTTAGTTATATCAGAGACGAGCTTCCGCGCACGAGACCACCATGCGCGAAGGATTTTTATGTTTGGCTGCTACGACGGATAAGTCGTAATGTCATTGAACTCAAACACCCCAAGTTGCATTGGCCGAAGATTTGGAGACATGTGCACCAAAAATTCCTTCCTGCCTTCGTTCGGGCACTGTGGTTCTCTGTCACCTGTGGCAAGTTCAACACCAACCAACGACTCCATGCAATTGGACTAGTGGACACTCCACTATGCCCGAAATGTCGCCAAGTGGATGACGACCATCACCGCTTAACTTGTATCGCGGTGGAGGAGGTATGGCTTCTGGGAAGACAGATGGTGGCTTGCTACCTCCGTGTGACCCCGCAACATATTACACCTGCTTCCTTCTTACATCCGGAGAGTGACTACTTTCCGGCGACTAAATCACACTCGATCATCTGGGTCAAAGGTTGGACGATCGCGTACCTCTATGGGGATGCTGTCAAGTCGGGACTCGACTTTTGGTATTTCTTGCCGCAAGCCCACAATGAGGTTCATAGATGGTCTCACTATCGGAAAACCTTTGCCAATTATCTTCAGGCAGTCTTCCTCGACCCCCACGCAGTTGGGATGTGCCGGGTGCAGTCGGTGTGCACATTTGACAGCTGATAATGAACCTCACGTTTCTCTCACCGCTCCATATATAATGCACATACTATACCATGAAATGCTCTACATGTTCCTTTTAACAGAGTGATCTTTATGAAAAATAAATTTAAAAAAAAGCGGTTCTAGGCGCTGCAGTCTGTAGCCGCGCGACCGCTACGGCCGCAGGTTTGAATCCTTCCTCGGGCATGGATGTCTGTGATGTCCTTAGGTTAGTTAGGTTTAAGTAGTTCTAAGTTCTAGCGGACTGATGACCTCAATAGTTAAGTCCCATAGTGCTCAGAGCCATTTGAACCATTTTTGACACCCGAGACTCATAAATTATTGAGCGCAGCAATCAGGCGTCCTTATTTGATTGCGCAAATCCAAATTTCTGATAGTAGCTAGCCATTCTCAATGCACTATTTTTTATTCTCAAGGCACACATCCATGCCCGAGGTAGGATTCGAACCCGTGACCGTAGCTGTCACCCGGTTCCAGACAGTAGGGCCTAGAACCGCTCGGCCACATCGGCCGGCGTTCGGGCATCAGTCACAGTTCTTTGAGTGACTGACACCCTCACAACAGAGACATACATGCATTGAGAATGAAAAATAGTGCATTGAGAATGGCTAGCTACTAACCGAAATCTTGATTTGCATTATCAAATCTAAAAAAGACGAGTGATTGCTGCTCTGTATAATTTATAAGTCACATACAGCCGCTGAGTGCATCCACTTCCCGGAGGTAACGTGACACCTGAGACTGTTATTTATCACTGTCGGGTCTTACGCCGTGCCTCCGGACACTTGTCTTCAGAGCTCAGTCCGAAGCAGTACTCATCAATGAAGACAATTCTACTCCAGTCAATGAGATTCCAGGCCGAAGCTGTGTCAGGTGGTGCTCCGGGTATCAGTGGGATATCAATCTGACAGTCACCCGCCTTGCTGTCCGACGCGACAACCAGGGGAGTGGTCTGGGGTGCCATTCCATTTCACAGCAGTATTCCTTTGGTTGTCAAAGCACCATTCATATGGCAGATATGTACGTCGATGATATTCTACGCCAGTTTCGTTACCCTTCATGAGAAGCAATCCTGTGCTTACATTTCAGCAATATAATGCCAGCCCGCTAATGGCGGCAGTTTCTAATGGTTGTCTTCATGCTTGTCAAACTCTACCTTGGCCAGCAAGGTCGCCGAATCTGCCCCTAATTGAGAACATTGGAATCATTTTGGGCAGGGGCCTCCAACAGTATCGTGATATTGTCGATCCAACGCACCTGTTGGGCAGAATTTCGCATGCTGTTAGTTAGTATCAGGTCCAACAACACCACCAATCAGTGCGAAGCCGAATGACTGTCTTCGTAAAGGCCAGAGGTGGATGAAAGCATTATTGACTTGCTCAGTATGTGAAACTCTTTCTCTTGAATAGATCATCCTATTTTTATGAAATTATAATCATTTGTTTCCCTGTCAATGAACGTGGTATACACCGATTCACATCGCATTCGGATAATTCCTTTGTGGTGAGTCCTTCTTTATTGTCTGGTCTCTGCCAGGCACTTAAATGTGATGTGCAGAGTGTCGATGTAGATGTAAAGTGTATTTAAGTCTGTAGACGGAGGCCACATTCGTCAGAGGAAACGGAGGGACGCAAATCGTGAACACCGTCTGTGTGTGAAACGTGTGGACTTTGTTCCGTGTGTCATCGTATTCTAACTGCTTGTGTATTCTCTGAGGCGGAATACGGGAGCCAGTCTTCCATTTGCCTATAGAACGTGTGAAAACCACTGAAAAACCTCACTCAGATCGGCCGGTGTTCCAGCCCGTGGCCGTTGTCAACCCGCCGCAGGGATTTGATCCGGGTTTCTTGTCTCGCAAGCTACAACCCTGTGCGTTGCGCTTTACCCTTTTTTAATTCCCTAGTATTAAAAATATTTATTCACATTTTAAGATATGCATACAGCTATTACACTATAAAAATGTTACAGACAAAAGAAAACCATACAGCCACAGGCTTCTCGTCTAATCAGGAGCTTAGAAGATCTGCCTCAAGCTTATGATCAAACATACGAGCCCCACACTACAGATCTGTTTGGTCAATGAGCTACTAACAAGGGAACCTCCCCATCGCACCCCCCTCAGATTTAGTTATAAGTTGGCACAGTGGATAGGCCTTGAAAAACTAAGCACAGATCAATCGAGAAAACAGGAAGAAGTTGTGTGGAACTATGAAAAAATAAGCAAAATATACAAACTGAGTAGTCCATGTCCCAGATATGCAACATCAAGGTTGGCTTGAGTTCAGGAGCGCCGTGGTCCCGTGGTTAGCGTGAGCAGCTGCGGGATGACAGATCCTTGGTTCAAATCTTCCCTCGGCTGAAAAATTTTCCTTCTTCATTTTCGCAAAGTTATGATCTGTCCGTTTGTTCATTGACGTCTCTTTTCACTGTAATAAGTTTAGTGTCTTGTGTTTTGCGACCGCACTGCAAAACCGAGCGATTAGTCGACGAAAGGGCGTGCCTCTCCAATGGGAACCGAAGACGTTTGATCGCAAGCTCATAGGTCAACCGATTACTCCTCAGGAAAACACGTCTGATATATTCTATACGACACTGGTGACGGCATATGCGTCACATGACAGGAATATGTTGTCGACCCACCCAACTTGGACACTTGGCGAATGGGCAAAAAAATTCTTCTACCATGCCCGATTTATGTTTTCTTGTGGATGTGATAATCACTCCCAAAGAAGTGATGAAAACACAAGCGTTTGTCACATAAACTGAAAATAAGAAGTTAAACTTTCTAACTGAGGGAAGGCTTGAACCAAGGACATGTTCATACGCAGCTGTTCACGCTAACCACGGGACCACGGCACTCCTGCTGTTGCTTTTTCCATGTTGTTGCCTATCTTGCGCATGGTCTACTCAGGTTGTATATTTTGCTTATTTTTTTATTGTTCCACACAACTTCTTCCTGTTTTCTCGATTGATCTGTGTTCAGTTTTTCAAGGCCTATCCACTGTGCCAACTTATAACTAAATCTGAGGGGGGTGCGATGGGGAGGTTCCCTTGTAAGTATGTTTTAAGAAGAGCGGTTGGTGCCATAGTTTAAATGTTCGCATCCTTAGGCTGAACACGATTGTACGAAAAAAGGAATATAAAAGAAGAAAAAACGAAAAAGAAATTTAGTAGACAGAAACAACAGAATAAATTGCATGTTTGCCCAATCACAATGCCGGCTGCAGTGGCCGAGCGGTTCTAGACGCTTCAGTCCGGAACCGCGCGACTGCTACGGTCGCAGGTTCGAATCCTGCCTCGGGCATGGATGTGTGCGATGTCCTTAGGTTATTTAGGTTTAAGTAGTTCTAAGTTCTAGGGGCTGATGATCTCAGAAGTTAAGTCCCATAGTGCTCAGAGCCATTTGAACCATTTGAACCCAATCACAAAAAGGCTCCTCAGATGCACTGTGATATTCTTGAAGCATTTCATTACCTAACATTTGCACTCATTACTGAATCTGTAACGTTTTGTAGTAAAAGTGTATCTATAATTCACATATTCATTCGCGTTCCGTTCCCCTCAGTGCATTGCACAAAGCCATTGCTGCATCAACCACATAGTTTGTCATTTATTATTGTTTTTAAATATGAAAACTTTCTTTTTTTGTGTTTTTCGTATTAAGCACTGCATACAAATTTTGTTCCTTTTTTGGTTGTTTCTAAATACGAAAACTTTTTTTTTTACATTTTAGGATACACTGCATACAAAGTTTACAAACATACGCAAACACTATAGCGACAGGTACAGTGCTTCCGTTTAGGCCTCTTATGGAATCATGACGAGAGAAGTGTCGGGTACTTCTATGATCAAACATTTGAGCGTCTCGCAACGTATCTGACTGGTCGCTAAGGAAAGAAATACTGTCAAGGAAAGTCATTAATCGCATATCTTAGTCTTTAAATATTCATACCGGTAACTTTAAATAAATAGTTTAAACAATGGGGCACCTTAATGTTGTGTGCTTCTATAAATAATATATGGACAAGAGAACATACATTTTATTTTACACACTACACTCAGCTGGCGGCTACACGGGCAGCGGAGGCTGTGTAGCGTGGACTGGGCGGCTTTTTACGTTAGAAGTCCTCGGGAAAGTACGGGGTGGGCCGTAATCTCGAAGGGTGCATGGCAAATACAGGACGTGCTTAGATCAAGGAACAGTCGGAACTGTAGTTGTAAATTGCTGTAGTTGTGCTGGGAAAGTCCCTGAGCTACAAGCGCTAATAGAAAGCACAGAAGCTGAAATCGTTATAGATACAGAAAGCTGGCTAAAGCCTGAAATAAGTTCTGCAGAAATTTTTCCGAAGTCTCAGACGGTGTTCAGGAAAGATAGATTAGGCAGAATTGGTGGTGGAGTGTTTGTGTCTGTCAGTAGTGGTTTATCTTGTAGTGAAGTCGAAGTAGATACTCAGTGCGAATTGGTATGGGTGGAGGTTATACTTAACAGCTGAACTAAGTTAATAATTGGCTCCTTCTACCGACCCCCAGACTCCGATGATATAGTTGCTGAACAGTTCAGAGAAAATTTGAGTCTCATAACAAATAGATACCCCACTCATACGGTTATAGTTGGTGGGGACTTCAACCTTCCCTCGATATGTTGGCAAAAATACTTGTTGAAAACCGGTGTTAGGCAGAAAACATCTTCCAAGATTGTCCTAAATGCTTTCTCCAAAAATTATTTCGAGCAGTTAGTCCACGAACCCACGCGAATTGTAAATGGTTGCGAAAACACACTTGACCTCTTAGCCGCAAACAATCCAGGGCTAATAGAGAGCATCATGACTGATACAGGGATTAGTGATCACAAGATCGTTGTAGCTAGGCTCAATACCGTTTCTTCCAAATCCACCAGAAAAAAACGCATAATAAATTTATTTAAAAAAGCGGATAAAGTGTCGCTAGAAGCCTTCCTAAGAGACAATCTCCATTCCTTCCGAACTAACTATGCAAATGTAGGCGAGATGTGGCTCAAAATCAAAGATATAGTAGCAACAACAATTGAGAGATTCATACCTCATAAATTGGTAAGAGATGAAACTGATCCCCAATGGTACACAAAACAGGTACGAACGCTGTTGCAGAGGCAACGGAAAAAGCATGCGAAGTTGAGAAGAACTCGAAATCCCATAGATTGGCTAAAATTTACAGACGCGCGAAATTTGGCACGGACTTCAATGCGAGATGCCTTTAATAGGCTCCACAACGAAACATTGTCTCGAAATTTGGTAGAAAATCGGAAGAAATTCTGGTCGTATGTAAAGTGCACAAGCGGCAAGACGCAGTCAATACCATCGCTGCGCAGTGCCGACGGTACTGTTACCGACGACTGTGCTGCTAAAGCGGAGTTATTGAATGCAGTTTTCCGAAATTCCTTCACCAGAGAAGACGAATGGAATATTCCAGAATTTGAAACACGAACAGCTGCTAGCATGAGTTTCTTAGAAGTAGATACCGTAGGGGTTGCGAAGCAACTCAAATCGCTTGATACGGGCAAGTCTTCAGGTCCAGATTGTATACCGATTAGGTTCCTTTCAGATTACGCTGATACAACAGGTCCCTACTTAGCAATCATATACAACCGCTCGCTCACCGATAGATCTGTACCTACAGATTGGAAAATTGCGCAGGTCGCACCAGTGTTTAAGAAGGGTAGTAGGAGTAATCCATCGAACTAGAGACCTATATCATTGACGTCGGTTTGCAGTAGGGCTTTGGAGCATATACTGTATTCAAACACTATTAATTACCTCGAAGGGAACGATCTATTGATACGTAATCAGTATGGTTTCAGAAAACATCGTTCTTGGGCTACGCAGCTAGCTCTTTATTCGCACGAAGTAACGGCCGCTATCGACAGGGGTTTCAGGTTGATTCCCTATTTCTGGATTTCTGGAAAGCTTTTGACACCGTTCCTCACAAGCGACTTCTAATCAAGCTGCGGGCCTATGGGGTATCGTCTCAGTTGTGCTTCTGGATTCGCGATTTCCTGTCAGGAAGGTCGCAGTTCGTAGTAATATACGGGAAATCATCGAGTAAAACTGAAGTGATATCAGGTGTTCCCCAGGGAAGTGTCTTGGGACCTCTGCTGTTCCTGATCTATATAAATGACCAGGGTGGCAATCTGAGCAGTTCTCTTAGCTTGTTCGCAGATGATGCTGTAATTTACCGTCTAGTAAGGTCATCCGAAGTCCAGTATCAGTTGCAAAGCGATTTAGAAAAGATTGCTATATGGTGTGGCAGGTGGCAGTTGACGCTAAATAACGAAAAGTGTGAGGTGATCCACATGAGATCCAAAAGAAATCCGTTGGAATTCGATTACTCGATAAATAGTACAATTCTCAAGGCTGTCAATTCAACTAAGTACCTGGGTGTTAAAATTACGAACAACTTCAGTTGGAAAGACCACATAGATAATATTGTGGGGAGGCGAGCCAAAGGTTGCGTTTCATTGGCAGGACACTTACAAGATGCAACAAGTCCACTAAAGAGACAGCTTACACTACACTCGTTCGTCCTCTGTTAGAATATTGCTGCGCGGTGTGGGATTCTTACCAGGTGGGATTGACGGAGGACATCGAAATGGTGCAAAAAAGGGCAGCTCGTTTTGTATTATCACGTAATAGGGGAGAGAGTGTGGCAGATATGATACGCGAGTTGGGATGGAAGTCATTAAAGCAAGGACGTTTTTCGTCGTGGCGAGATCTATTTACGAAATTTCAGTCACCAACTTTCTCTTCCGAATGCAAAAATATTTTGTTGACCCCAACCTACATAGGCAGGAAAGATCATCAAAATAAAATAAGAGAAATCAGAGCTCGAACAGAAAGGTTTAGGTGTTCGTTTTTCCCGCGCGCTGTTCGGGAGTGGAATGGTAGAGAGATAGTATGATTGTGGTTCGATGAACCCTCTGCCAAGCACTTAAATGTGAATTGCAGAGTAGTCATGTAGATATATATGAACAGGAAAATGCAGGCCACTGAAATTGGTAAGTCCTCTTTTACAATAACAAAGGCTGTTACGAACTGAAAAAAGTCAGGTTTACCTGTCAAAACCAAAAGAACAAAACCGACTTCTAGTATACCACTAGGTCGTCAATAAAACGTGGATTTACCCCGGAATACCCTGTGGAGGAAAGGTCACGGACCAAGTAAAATCACTTAGCGTCTAGAGTAATAAATGTAAGGCGTGCGAAGGAAATAAATAGAATATCTATAGGTTGAAATATTACAGTATATAAATGTGTTGGTCACTACGAAACATAACATGCAATAAGAACTAAATTTATAGGAAATACTAAAAACTTGTTATATCACAGAGAACTGATTGTTATCAACTCAGTACATAAATAAACACTCTGTACGCCGCCTTGCATTAGGCAGGGGGGGAGGGGGGGATAGGGGAGCAAAAACCATGTGAATTCCTGCTTCTGGCCAAACGTCAACGTGAAGTACCATATAGGTTTTAATGAGTGAGTTTGCAAGTATCAAAATACGTGAGATAAATAGCCGTCCGCACATTTGGATTGGATTGACTTAGAAGTTGACATTTATTACACGCCCAGGATATCATATACCTTAGTATGTGACAAATTAAACATGTTATACCTACGCGTTCCTGAGTAAAAGCGGTCTTAGCAGACGGACGGGCAAAAAGGATGTAAAATGACAAAAACTATTTACAAATTAACAGTTTTAGTACTTTTCCCTTTACTCGCACTGTGAAATGTTGCTTCTTGTCGAAATTCAGTATTCTAGAGCAACGGGAAGTACCCTACAGGTTATGATGGGTGTGTTTGTTATTGTCTAAATATATGACGCAAATGGCCGTACCTTTCGATTGCACTCATTTAGATGCTTACATTTACTACAGTACCAGGAGATCTTATACGTTATAATGTGACATGAATTTCAATCTGATACGTGTACCCATTCATTAGAAAAATGTCCACCTTAACATGAGGATAACAAGTGACCAAAAAAATTTTGTCTAGTGTTATAATTACAAATCAAAAAAATTCGGAATTTTTCCTTTATTTATACTGTGAATCATTGCTTCTTGCCAAAATTCATGACTCTAGCTCAACGGGAAGTATGTTGCAGTTTTTCATAAGTGAGTTTGCAAGTATGAAAGTTTGTGATATAAATGGCCGTGTCTTTTGAATGCATTGAGGTTAAATATTTTACACCGACAAGGGACCGTAGATCTTAATACGTGGCATAAATATCAACTTGATACGTCATCCCTTTCCTGACAGAAAAGCTTTTTAACAGTTGGCCAGACAGACAGACAGAGGGCAGTACGAACAACTAAGTGATCCTATAAACCTTCCATTTTTACCAAGCCCTAAAACCTACATATATTTGTCAAAAAACCTTAACATTTGCGCAGAATATGCGCACGGTGTGTATGAAATGAAATGATCACTTAAGCTTACTTTAGCTCTAGGAAAAGGCTGAGAAGTAATTTCTGACGTTTTCCAAGGTAGTGTTATAGGCCCTTTGTTGTTCCTTATCGATGTAAAACGATTTGGGAGACAATCTAAGCATCCGTCTTAGGTTGTTTGCAGATGATGTTGTCGTTTATCGACTAATAAAGTCATCAGAAGAGCAAAACAAAGGGCAAAACGATTTAGAAAATGTATCTGAATGGTGCAATAGTTGGCAGTTGACCCTAAATAACAAGAAGTGTGAAGTCATCCACATGTGTGCTAAAGGTAATCCGTTAAACTGGGATTGCACGATAAATCAGTCGAATATAAAGTCTTTAAATTCAACTAAATGCCTAGGAATTACAATTACGAACAACTTAAATTGCAATGAACACACAGAAAATGTTGAGGAGAAGGCTAACCAAAGACTGCGTTTTATTGGCAGGACACCTAGAAAATGTAACAGATCTACTAAGGAGACCATTACTCTTGTCGGTCCTCTTTTAGAATACTGTTGCGCGGTGGGGATCCTTACCAGATAGGACTGACGGAGTACATCGAAAAAGTTCAAAGAAGGGCAGCACGTTTTGTATTATCGCGCAGTATGTCACACAGTGTCATTGAAATGATACAGGATTTGGGCTGGACATCATTAAAAGAAAGGAAACTTCTCACGAAATTCTGATCACCAACTTTCTCCTCCAAATGCGAAAATATTTTGTTGGCACCGACCTACATAGGGAGAAACGATCACCACGATAAAATAAGGGAAATCAGAACTCGTACAGAAAGATATAGGTGTTCGTTGTTTCCGCGCGTTACATGAGATTGGAATAATAGAGAATTGTGAAGGTGTTTCGATGAACCCACTGCCAGGCACTTAAATGTGATTTGCTGATATCCATGTAAATGTAGATGTAGGTACAACTTTTTATTTTTACTCACTGTTTTTCATGTAAGTATCGTACAGTTCGCCCTAATATCCCAGAAAAATACAAACCTTTCGGCCTTCCGAGGATAGTTCGATAACCGCCTTGTGTCACTATAGCACTCTTTCCCGCTAATTTGCCTGTATTTAACTGCACATTTCGCTATTGTAACCTGTGTCATTATTTCTTCAGTAAAGAAAAACGCAAACTTTGTAAATTTTTCGGTATAACATTAATTTCTGTACGAAATATTTGTGTGTGATATTTATCAGGAAATGTTACACTCAGAGACATTAATATACTAATGTGAAATCACTGGAAGAGAGAGATAGAGATCACGTGAATAAGACAAATGAAACGAGAAACGACGGGCCTTTAGCGCAATAACATCTTCTATGTTGTCTGAATTGAACATCAAATGAACGAATCTGGGGATCTGGAGGACCCAGGAGCCAACAGCGAGAAATACAGGGTGAGTCACCTAACGTTACCGCTGGATATATTTCGTAAACCACATGAAATACTGACGAACCGATTCCACAGACCGAATGTGAGGAGAGGGGCTAGTGTAATTGTTTAATACAAACCATACAAAAATGCACGGAAGTACGTTTTTTAACACAAACCGACGTTTTTTTAAATGGAACCACGTTAGATTTGTTAGCACATCTGAACATATAAACAAATACGTAATCAGTGCCGTTTGTTGCATTGTAAAATGTTAATTACATCCGGAGATATCGTAACCTAAAGTTGACGTTTGAATACCACGCCCTTTTTTCACATGATACCTTGCGAACCATAGATGAAAGGTAGTCGGCCGGAGTGGCAGACCGGTTCTAGGCACTACAGTCTGGAACCGCTCGACCGCAACGGTCGCAGGTTCGAATCCTGCCTCGGGCATGGATGTCTGTGATGTCCTTAGGTTAGTTAGGTTTAAGTAGTTCTAAGTTATAGGGGACTGATGACCTCAGAAGTTAAGTCCCGTAGTGCTCAGAGCCATTTGAACCATTTTTTTGATGAAGGGTATCAGACGGATGCCATATTCCTTGACTTCCGGAAAGCGTTTGACTCGGTGCCCCACTGCAGACTCCTAACTAAGGTACCAGCATATGGGATTAGTTCCCAAGTACGTGAGTGGCTCGAAGACTTCTTAAGTAATAGAACCCAGTACGTTGTCCTCGATGGTGAGTGTTCATCGGAGGTGATGGCATCATCTGGAGTGCCCCAGGGAAGTGTGGTAGGTCCGCTGTTGTTTTCTATCCACATAAATGATCTTTTGGTTAGGGTGGATAGCAATGTGCGGCTGTTTGCTGATGATGCTGTGGTGTACGGGAAGGTGTCGTCGTTGAGTGACTGTAGGAGGATACAAGATGACTTGGACAGGATTTGTGATTGGTGTAAAGAATGGCAGCTAACTCTAAATATAGATAAATGTAAATTAATACAGATGATTAGGAAAAAGAATCTGGTAATGGGTGGATACTCCATTAATAGTGTAGCGCTTGACACAGTCACGTCTATTAAATATTTGGGCGTAAAATTACAGACCGATATGAAGTAGGACAAGCATGTAATTGCAGTTGTGGGGAAGGCAGATAGTCGTCTTCGGTTCATTGGTAGAATTTTGGGAAGATGTGGGTCATCTGTAAAGGAGACCGCTGATAAAACACTAATACGGCCTATTCTTGAGTACTGCTCGCGCGTTTGGGATCCCTATCAGGCCGGATTGAGGGAGGCGGGCTGCTAGATTTGTTACTGGTAGGTTTGATCATCACGCGAGTGTTACGGAAATGCTTCAGGATCTCGGGTGGGAGTCTCTAGAGGAAAGGACGCGTTCTTTTCGTGAATCGCTACCGAGGAAATTTAGAGAACCAGCATTTGAGGCTGACTGCAGTACAATTTTACTGCTGCCAACTTATATTTCGCGGAAAGACCACAAAGATAAGATAAGAGAGATCAGGGCTCGTACAGAGGCATATAGGCAGTCATTTTTCCCTCGTTCTGTTTGAGAGTGGTACAAGGAGAGAAGATGGTAGTTGTGGTACGAGGTACCCTCCGCCACCCACCGTATTGTGGATTGCGGAGTATGTATGTAGATGTAGATGTAGAGGTGGGGCAACCGCAGCTATGAGTATTCATCTTGGGTATTCATAACCACTTCAACAGTATTTAGTCCTTTATTACTAGTTGACAACCAGTTTCGTGGCCCTAAAAGCCACATATTCAGGTGAACATATTAAAACATTAGAGCGGGAAAGCTCGCATTATTTGTACCCAACATTCGTTGTCTGTCAAAACAAAACAGCTAAAAGCCAGTATGTTATAGATTAAAAACTGCCAGATTCCTGTATAGTGGATGGGTCCAAAACAAATCGTACCATAGTGATCGCTTCTCCGTACAGGGGACGCTGCCGCATCCAAGAGTGTAGAGATTGTATTCGTTACATAATTGCTGTACACTTCTAGATGTGAGTAGATACCTATAATTTTTCTTGGGATAAGATAAGTCCACTTATAAAATTCTTATTTATAAAACTTAGTTATTGTAGCATGACACGCCTCGAAACTTATTTATTTCAAAAATGACGATTGTGAAAACTTGCTCCTGCTGTCCTACGAAATCGCAAAAAAAAAAAAATGGTTGAAATAGCTCTGAGCACTATGGGACTTAACAGCTGAGGTCATCAGTCCCCTAGAACTTAGAAATACTTAAACCTAACGAACTTAAGGACATCACACACGTCCATGCCCGATGCAGGATTCGAACCTGCGACCGTAGCGGTTGCGCGGTTCCAGACTGAAGCTCCTAGAACCGCTCGGCCACTCCGACCGGCCACGAAATCGCACGCCAGACGATAACTGCAGGTGTAAGTCCAGTTTGCCTATTACACACACAGGTTGGTTGCAGGCCCTCAACTGGCCTACCCCTGACCAACACACTGTCACCGAGGAAGAACCAGTTTCCATTAGAAAACAGAACAGACCTCCACCTCGCCCTCCAGCGTGCTCTCGTTTGATACCACTGAAGTCGCAAACGGCGGTGGTTTGCAGTCCGTGGAATATACGCTGCGCGACGTTTGGCTCGCAGCTGTCGTTGAAGTACCCGGTTTGTAACAGTTCGTCTTGTCACTGCGGTGCCAGCAGCTGCCCACATTGCTGCTGCAGGTGCAGTACGATGCGCCCGAGCCACACTTCGAACGCGATGATCTTTCCTCTCGGTAGTGCCACGTGGCCGTCCGGAGCACGGTCTACTTGCGGCCG
This sequence comes from Schistocerca serialis cubense, assembly GCF_023864345.2. NCBI lineage: Eukaryota > Metazoa > Arthropoda > Insecta > Orthoptera > Acrididae > Schistocerca > Schistocerca serialis. The sequence goes on from NC_064642.1 coordinate 734,595,503, forward strand.
TGCGTTCTGGTGACCATCGCTGCCAGCAGTCGTGTACAGTAGCTACATTCCTTCCAAATCTTTACGCAGTATCGTAGAAGCAACAGCCAGCATCTAGCAGCCCTACTACACGATCTCTTTCAAACTCAGTGAGGTATTAATAATAACATCCTTCTTCTTCTTCTTCACGCGATCAGGCCCAGAGGACCGCGCGCCACCACAGTGAGAGCTCTCCATCCGTCTCTGTCTTCTGCTATCTGTCTCCAGTTTTCCGTGACTCCCAGCTGCAACAGGTCTTCTCTCACTCCATCGATCCACCTCTTTCTAGGTCTTCCCACTGGTCTGCTGCCTGACGGGATCCAGTCCATTGTGATTTTGGGCCATCTTGTTGCCTCCATTCTAACAACATGTCCAGCCCATTGCAGTCTTTTGCTTCTCATCACTCCCAAGATGTTAGGCTCCTTGTACAGCTCTTCTAATTCAGTGTTATGGCGTCTTCTCCATTCTCCAGTAGTCTGATCCCTGACTGGTCCAAATAATTTCCTGAGGACATTTCCTTTCAAATTTTAGCAGTCGCTTAAGGTCTTGTTTTCGAGTGCTCCAGGTTTGAGAACCATAAAGTACTACTGGCATTATTAATGTCTTATACAACCGTAGCTTTAGTTGTTGCGAGACACTTCTACATTTTAATATAGGGTCTAGAGAGTGATATTATCTGATTCCCGCCTGGAGTCGTGCTTTTATCTCTGCTTCAGTTGATGTTACTTCTGTAAAAAGTGATCCAAGGTATTTGAACTCTTTCACATGTTTATACCTAGTGTTGTTCACCATTAAATCTTGAGAGTTCTGGATCTTTCTTCCTATGGTCATATACTCTATCTTTTCAGAGCTAATTTGTAGACCGATCCTAGCTGCCAATAACTCCAAGGTCTGGATACTTCTCTTTAGATTTTCTTGTGTGCATGCTAATAGTGCAATGTCGTCTGCATAGGCCAGATATGTAATGTGTTCATTACCAATTTGAATGCCCTTGATGTTTTCTTTGTTGAAATCCTGCATTACCTTCTCAAGTGCCAGGCTGAAGAGGACAGGTGATAGCCCATCTCCTTGGCGTAATCCTGTTACAACTTGGAAGCTTTCTGTCATTTGATTGCCTACCTTAACCTTAAGTTTTGTGTCTTTTAGGCATACCTCTACCAGTTTGACCAACTTCTTTGGTATACCAAACTCTGTCATAGTTCTAATCAAGTTAGGTCTATGTATACTGTCGTAAGCCTTCTTGAAGTCTACAAACAGGAGATGTATCTCTCGTCCGTATTCGTATATTTTTTCACAGACCTGTTTTAGGACAAAAATCTGGTCCGTGGTTGATCGCCCTGCCTGGAAACCTCCTTGGTATTCTCCAATTATGTCTGTTGCTATAGGTTTTATTCGTTCTAATAGGCAGTTGGAGAAGATCTTATAACAGGTGTTGAGTAGCGCTATGCATACGGATTTGTCTTTCTTTTTATATATGGGGCATATCACAGCTACCTTCCATTCCTCTGGTATTTCATGTTTTACCCAAATTTGCTCGACTAGCTTGTGGATTTTGAAACAGAGGATTTCGTCTCCAGCCTTGAGAAGTTCAGCAGGAATACCGTCCTCACCTGGACTTTTACCATTCTTAAGGTTTTTAATCTGGTTCCTTATCTCTTGTCTAACACAATTCACCACGTCCAGTCGCAAAGTTGACTCAAGCCCACGACCGTTACAGCGTGTATTTAGAACAAACCTGAATTGCATACTCGTGGTGGCGCTACTATTCCCTCCCTTACGCAACTGGTGAGAAATCTGAAAACACATAATCTTTCAGGTAAAAAAACACGCCAACCGAATTTCGTTTATGTCGCACACCTCCTTGGCGTTACGATCTTTTTTCGGTTAGTATTATTACATCTTGTGACGGAATGATTAGGGCCTATGTACACTCCTGAAAATGGAAAAAAGAACACATTGACACCGGTGTGTCAGACCCACCATACTTGCTCCGGACACTGCGAGAGGGCTGTACAAGCAATGATCACACGGACGGCACAGCGGACACCCTAGGAACCGCGGTGTTGGCCGTCGAATGGCGCTAGCTGCGCAGCATTTGTGCAGCGCCGCCGTCAGTGTCAGCCAGTTTGCCGTGGCATACGGAGCTCCATCGCAGTCTTTAACACTGGTAGGATGCCGCGACAGCGTGGACGTGAACCGTATGTGCAGTTGACGGACTTTGAGCGATGGCGTATAGTGGGCATGCGGGAGGCCGGGTGGACGTACCGCCGAATTGCTCAACACGTGGGGCGTGAGGTCTCCACAGTACATCGATGTTGTCGCCAGTGGTCGGCGGAAGGTGCACGTGCCCGTCGACCTGGGACCGGACCGCAGCGACGCACGGATGCACGCCAAGACCGTAGGATCCTACGCAGTGCCGTAGGGGACCGCACCGCCACTTCCCAGCAAATTAGGGACACTGTTGCTCCTGGGGTATCGGCGAGGACCATTCGCAACCGTCTCCATGAAGCTGGGCTACGGTCCCGCACACCGTTAGGCCGTCTTCCGCTCACGCCCCAACATCGTGCAGCCCGCCTCCAGTGGTGTCGCGACAGGCGTGAATGGAGGGACGAATGGAGACGTGTCGTCTTCAGCGATGAGAGTCGCTTCTGCCTTGGTGCCAATGATGGTCGTATGCGTGTTTGGCGCCGTGCAGGTGAGCGCCACAATCAGGACTGCATACGACCGAGGCACACAGGGCCAACACCCGGCATCATGGTGTGGGGAGCGATCTCCTACACTGGCCGTACACCACTGGTGATCGTCGAGGGGACACTGAATAGTGCATGGTACATCCAAACCGTCATCGAACCCATCGTTCTACCATTCCTAGACCGGCAAGGGAACTTGCTGTTCCAACAGGACAATGCACGTCCGCATGTATCCCGTGCCACCCAACGTGCTCTAGAAGGTGTAAGTCAACTACCCTGGGCAGCAAGATCTCCGGATCTGTCCCCCATTGAGCATGTTTGGGACTGGATGAAACGTCGTCTCACGCGGTCTGCACGTCCAGCACGAACGCTGGTCCAACTGAGGCGCCAGGTGGAAATGGCATGGCAAGCCGTTCCACAGGACTACATCCAGCATCTCTACGATCGTCTACATGGGAGAATAGCAGCCTGCATTGCTGCGAAAGGTGGATATACACTGTCCTAGTGCCGGCATTGTGCATGCTCTGTTGCCTGTATCTATGTGCCTGTAGTTCTGTGAGTGTGATCATGTGATGTATCTGACCCCAGGAATGTGTCAATAACGTTTCCCCTTCCTGGGACAAGGAATTCACGGTGTTCTTATTTCAATTTCCAGGAGTGTATTTCTTCTTTGAATGTTTCTGCTTCTTCAAGTGAATATGATTTGTAGTCTTAGTGTCTAAGCCATTCTTCCCTGCAAATGCTAAGACTGCAACAGTGGTTACCGAAGTGTGTTCACACGCTATAAGCAGGTACAATACATTTTAACAGAAATCAATGTACTACAGTCATCCTCCGCCTCGAAAGTAAATTAAAAGCAAATGATACACACTATTATGCTTTCCTCATTGGATACGTTAGTGAATTCTGTACAATTAAAGTTAATTAAACGTAGCAGCATTCAGTGCTGCTGAATTAAGTGCTCACTATACCACACAGTCCTATGTATATCTATACACTTGGATGTACAATATTTTCGCTGCATGGTAGCACCTGGCACATTAACTTCATACTCTCTCTATGCTACAGCAAGACATACTCAGCTGGAAAAAGAAAGACTATTCAAAGCAGAAATATGTTCAGTTCATGACAAGATGTAACAAAGTTGATTATCAGTTCTGTCAGAAACTAGTTACATAGAGTACGCCATGAAATTCGAGAAAGTACGAGAAGCAGATGCCAACTAAAATAATGCAGAATGCGAATAATATACTTACAATGCATTTAAATATAGCAGTTCACGCACTGAATCGTAGCCAAGAATGAATGCCCACAGAACAATACCCGACGAAAATAGCTTCTATTTTGTATGAAATAAAAATATGAAATCATTCACTCCACCCAGAATTATGGATGTGAACAAAAATCACGCAGAGTGCAAGCAGCACATTCACATTGTAATTCAAAAAGTGAAAAAGTCATAATCAGGAACATAATGCGATGAAATCACTTAATTAAGATGACGGACTGAGAAGCGCTCAGCACACCAGATGGCCCGGCATCAATCCAAGATTGCGTTACCGGCAGTCAAAATGGTTCAAATGGCTCTAACCACTATAGGACTTAACATCTGAGGTCATCAGTGCCCTAGAATTAGAACTACTTAAACCTAACTAACCTAAGGACAGGCAGGATTCGAACCAGCGGCTGTAGCAGCCGCATGGCTCCGGACTGTAGGGGCTAGAACCGCTCTCCCACAGCGGCCGGCGCCGGCAGTCCATACGTGAATTTTCGCCACGTAACTTCCGCCGTTGAAACGTGAAAGGAGATAAGCGTACCAAAGGAATGGGTTGAAATTGTGTACTCCACTGAATAACGTGTTTTTCTGGTACTTGAATACCACAAGTTGGAACACAGTCCTACCGTAACAAGGCGCAGTTTCCAAACACGATTTAATGCTGCAAAAAGATCCGATGTGGAAACCACTCGCACGCTCTACACCACACTCCGACGGACATGCAATCTGGCTGTTGATCTAGCAGGCAATGTTGGTAACAGATAGACTGTAGTTGGCCACGGTTTCTGGAACTGTTCCGAAAAATCCACGGAAATCCGTGCGACGAATTGCGGCAGAAACTGGTTCGAAGCGTTCCAGCACGCAGAAAATATTGAGACAGAGCCTAAGCATGTTTCGATTCAAAATTAAAAGCCAACAGGCCACAACTGTACGAGCTATGTGACAGAGGGCTGACTTCGAGAAGCAGATTCTCACAATGATTGCTTATGAAGGTTTTGATGTTGGCTGCATCTGGTTTACAGATGAAGCACACTTCCATCTGAGCGGAGTCGTGAATAAACAAAACTGGCGGTTTTGCGGTTCAGAAAATCACCATATGTGTAAAGCGAAATCATTGTTTTCTCCCGAAGTTCTTGTTTGGGGTGCAGTGGGCAGCAGAGGTGTTATTGGCCGCTTTTTCCTGCAAGAAACGATCACTAGTTAACGTTACGTTGCAATTGTGGAATAGTTTGTCTCTACACACTAGCGTTGAAGGCGCAGAGTTGTTCATGGAAGATGGGGCCAGACATCACACGGGACAGACGTTTCGTTTTCCTGGTGCGTACTTTGGGAATGGAGTCACTGTATTGGGTTCCTGCAAACTGGCTAGCGCCGGGAAGGATTGGCCATAATTCCAATTATGACTTCTTGTGACTACTTTTTGTGAGCCATTATACCCCTTTATTATTATTTCGTCCCCCTCGTCCATTTAGGACGAGGGGGAAGGGGTGGGCTGTACCGGGTGTTTCTGGTACAATGATCTGCTGTTCATCCAAGAGCATTTTTAAACGTATAGTAAATATGAGAGAAGAGCGGCATTAGCATTTTTTTCTTTTTTGAATTAAAAGTCGAGAATGGACATCTAAAAAACGAAAATATATACATTTTAAAATCACATCAGAGAATAGAGAAATCTTTCAAAGGAAAAGCACTTAAACACTTGAAAAGCTTGGTTGATAAAGTAAGAGATCCTGGGAGAGGACGCCAAATGGAAAGCTTCTACTTATGTATCTAACCTAGACTGAAATAAAAAATGGGATGGAATTGTTAATTAGAACTCAGGGAGAAGTTGTTATGTAAATCACAATAGATTTATTCATTATTAACATTACAAGACAATAAAAATGATGAAAGAAGCATTACACAAACATTTTTTATTTGACAAACACTTTCATTAACATGGGCTCCATAGCGTACAAAGTAATCACCTGGGGATCGACACACGACACAAACCAGAAAACTAATCGCTTTATCTGACTTCATACACATGAATCCGGGTTGTGGCACAAAACTATGCCACCACCAAGCATCTATACTATTCAAAAAAGAAAAATATGGTTCGAAAGAACAGGGTGCTGAGAAACATATTAGAGCCCTACGCCGTAGCAGCGAATACCTTTACCATCGTCACACTGTGATGTTTATGCTGACTGAAGTTGTGGACGGCGGCAATCTGTTGTTAATGACGTGTTCCCGAAGAATGTAAGTACGCGGTCTCGCGTTCGGTTAATTCGGAATGCAGGTACTTTCCTATGAGCCTCTGAAACCAGAGTGGATTCCAGTGTGCAGGTGGACCCGTTTTCTGGTCTGCCAAACCAATTTGACTCCTTGCGACGACTGTGCGTGACGGAATTTGTCAGATGTTTAAATGGCTGACTCTAGACAAATAAGGACACCCACGCTTCTCTCGTTGTGTGCGTGATAATGTAAGCAGTACCTCTGATATGGCTACGAAGTTCAGTACCTCTGATGGTTCAGAAGGTGACTGGCACCGGCTCTAAGTGACACACTAGCAAAGGACACAAGTCTCACCGTTTAGGTAGAGACCTGCTATTTTCACTAGTGAAGTGCCAGTACAAGAGAGTTTTCCATTCTGCAAACTTCCTCCTCAACTCAGTACCAACAGCACATTTAAATTTTAGGCTCCTCGCACTTTCCTACAAGCCAGTCACGAGCTGGAGCCCAGCATTCTTAGCTGGGAGAGCGGCCTTTGCTCTGCAAACACCGATTTGACCAATGAGAGGCTTTAAAGTTAATTGGAAAGAAAAGGAAACAAGATTCAGCTTCTCAGCCTCTTTCCCACGCGTTTGCATATCTTGTGCTAACGAAAATTCACAGCCCTCCATAAACTGCTTGTTATCTCCCTGTTGCATCCGTTTCAAAGTTTACCAAGAACGGCCGTAAACTCGCTAAAAGCCTCATGCTTTCACAAATACGTTTTGAAACAGAGTCTGGACGTCTGGGCACCAGTCGCCCTGCCCCACGGAAATTTGCAAAAGGTTCACAGTTATTTTGTCGGCTTCCTAACAAGGGCCCATCCTCTGCTTTATTGGCCCGTGCAGCGGCGACTTCTTGGCGCTAGGCTGTATGCCTGGATGAACCTGCCTCCCGTCTGGTGACAACTGAATGTGTTTTCACAAAGAGACAGGAGAAGTCGGCCGTTCGGAAATCTCAGGTTCCGCAGGAAAAACGTGCTTTGTTGGGTCCACCATCGCCGCAACTCTTAATGCAGTCGTTTAAATTGGCACCCTATTCCTTTGAACGCAGGTAAAACTTACCGTCATTCCTTCCCTAGAGCACGCAAACAGGACCATTAACTACTGCCCACCATTTCATCATAATGTATGAAGTCAAATTGCGGATCATATTACGTAAGAACATGAAGCTGCATAACACTGAATCAGAAGTGAGAGTGCCCTGCAATCTCTCACACTGCAATTCCACGTAATATGTGGAAGATCTGCACTTCAAGAGAGGTATGTGTTTTGGTAGGAGAGAATGGTTTCCCTTGGGCTGAGGGGTGTGAGTAGAATAGACAGAGGTCTGTTAGGTAGGAAATCTATGGAGATGAATGTAGGTGTTGGCGTGGATAGTAGGAAGACAGAAGGTGAGGTGTAGTTTGGTGTGGGTATGATAGTGGTAGCAAGAGGAAAGGGATCAAGACAGGTGGCGAGGGAAAGTGGGAGACAAGCCCTGGTGTGCAGGGGAATACATGAGGAAGAGCTAAATCTGGTGGAGGGATAAATATCAAGGCGGTTCTCATTGAATCGGAGAAGATTTCATTGAATTTGATTTTGGTCGTGTTCTGGTGTAACGTCAATCGCCGGCACTTCAGGCGGGAACATCATAGCAGAGAGCCAGTAATACGCTGACTGACCACTCTATAGGACGATACCGAGACGGAAGCGGCATCTAGACGAAGAGAATATAAGCCCCGCACTGCCTGGCAGCAGCCGAATTAGACAAGTGGGCAGCACATAACAGGTCGCATATGGAGTGTGTTGACGTGCAGGGACAGTGGGAGGTTTTTGTGGCAGCATACGAGGGTTGGTGATCAGAGGGGACCAATGGGGGTTACTGGAATCTATTTTGCGGGTAGTATAGCAGATGGGGAGGTTTGTGGGGAACACCATCCCAGCACAGTGGAAGAACTTGAACCGCCGGTCTGTGTGGCATCTGAATCCATTTCTGTTGAAATACAGGACGTGATGGCGAATTTCACTGTTATTTTGCACGTCTGTACAAATTTGGTATTAACATCTTACGTCTTTGACAGTAATAATATCTTTTGTTGAACCCCTCTACCGATATTAGTTTAGAGGTAGTCAATTCTGAAATCAAGGACTCCATCGCTGGACACACTTTACGAGGGTGAGTGAAATGAAAAACTTAAATATTTTTTAAATATTATTTATTCTCATAAGTAGACTTGCTGCTGTGACTTTTCAACATAATTTGCCCCACGCTCAATGTAACGGCATCCGCATTCGAGGGTTGGATGCCCTCACTTCCTCATCGAGGACTCGCACTGCCTGGGCTACTCTCAGGGTGTATCTTCGACGTGGAAGAGCCCCACCTTTTCGTTGCCGTGTTGTCTGCTCGCCGTCACTACTGCTCGCCGTCCGGTCCTCCTCGCCGCCGACGCCGCCGCCGCCACCGCCTGCCGCCGCCGCCGCCTGCCTCCGCGCAGCCGCCGCCTGGTCGCCACCGCCACCGCTGTCGCCGCCTGCTGCCGCGCCGCCGCTCGGTCGCCGCCTGCCGGTTCTCGCCGCCGGCCGCCGTGCCGCCGCCGCCGCTTGGTCGTCGCCTGCCGCCGCCACCGTCGCCCTTCTCGCACGCCACCACTATCATTTTCACCCCTCCCTCCGCTGCTTAAACCACCATCACATGGAGCTCATCCTCCACCCCCCTTCCCGTTCTTCCTTCTCTCCCTGTCCACCCCACCCCTGCGCCATTTTCGCCTTTAAATACCCCCAACTCCTCCTGCCCTATCACAGTCGCCCCAACGACAGCAAACGACTTTCCGCCGCTCCCTGCACCGCCTCTGACAGGCTCCAAGCCAGCAAGGATTTCGGCTCGACGTTCCACAGTCTCTGTGACACCCACGCCCCCTCCATCTGTGTCATCCGCTGCTCAGGGTGGTACTGCCCCCCCTCCATCTCCCCCTGCAACCTATCCCCCAGCCCCTTTCCACCCTGTCGTGACCACGAAATCTTCAAAGCGCCCGAATGTTGACCCTTCCCCCAAAATCTCCTCCAAGAAAACCCCGATCCCCATGACCCCCCCACCCCCATAGACGCGACCCCGACCCGCGCCCCTGCCACTCCTGCCACCCACACCTTTGTCCTCTCCAATCCTGACCCTCAATTCCTTGATGCCCACTCCCTCGCCATCCAGAAATACTACCCCAATGCCCCCACCTCCCTTCTGATTCCGCGCAAGGACTCGGTCCTCATTAAATCCCCCAATGCTTCCTTCCACACCAATCTCCTCTCCTGCATCCCCTGTATCCAATTTGGCCAACGTGCAACCCTCACCCCCTACCACACCCCGTCCTCTCCACGTCAGCCTCAACCTCCCCGACGTCCGCCATCCTTCATCGCTGTGATCACGAAGCTTAGCCCCATGATCACGGAGGCTGAAGTGTTGGTGGAACTCAACTCCTGGCCCGACATTGAAATCCGCTCGGCCCGTCGCATCTTCAATGATGCCAGGCCGACTTTTCTCATGCAGATATTCACCGAATCCTCCTCCTCCATTGACCACCTCCACCTCCTCACCAAGGGAGCCCTCATCTACAATCGCCGTCATAAGGTGGACCCCCCCCCCCCCCCCCGTTGCCCAGTCCAATCCTACCGCTGCCAATGTTGCCTCACATACAACGACCATGTTACCTCTGCCTGCAAGAACCCCCTACTTGTCCCCACTGCAAAGCTTCACACTTCCTGAAGAATTGCCCCAACCTCACCTCTCCCACCTCCTGCAACACTTGTAACGAGTCACATCCTACCTACTCCTCAAAGTGTAAAGCAAAACCTCCTCCAGTCACCCCTGAGCTCACCTTCCCTGTCCGACCTGTTGATGACCCCAACCTCCCAAAACCTCTCTCCGCCCTCCACCTACTGCTGAGGACATCATCTGTTTCATCACCATTGTGCTCCAAAACATCCACCCCTTCCAGCACTCCCACACCCTTTCCCAAATCGTCCTCGCTGCCCATCCCATCTTCCATCTTACCACCTATGCCACATACTCCCTCAACCAGGGCCACTTCACCTTCACCCCCCACACTACCCTCGTCTAACTCTCCTCTCCCATGGTACAACAACCCTACCGTATCCTGTACCACAACATTTGCACCCTGCCCACCCACAAACTCCTCTTCCTCCACACCATCTGTCAGCACCGCGTGGATGACTTCGTCCTAAATGAAACCTTCCTTCAACCCCGTATCTCCATCTCCATGGCTCCTTACACCCTTCACCACACTGATAACCTGTACCCTCTGGCGTGTGGTGGAGTTGCTATAGGCCACCTTAAGCACCTCCCTATCCGGACCCAACCTCTCCTTAACAATCCTGCCAGGCATCTCACCCTCAGCCTCTTATTCCCCACCCTTACCATCACCTGTGCCACCATTTATGTCTGCCATCACACCCCCATCCCGTACGATTTCCTGGACCACATTGATCGCACTTTCCCCACCCACGTGATCGCTGCCGACCACAATATCCACAGCCATGATCCTGCCAACCTCCAGTGGTGGCATCAATTTCTCACCACCCTCCAGGGCGACCTGGTTCCCCTGCCTCAGCACACCCAACCGGAATCCAACACCACTCCCGATGTGGTCCTTGCCTCTCCCAACCTCCTTGGGCGCATCACCGCAGATGTCCTTAACCTCATTGGCAGTGACCATGCTCCTGTTCTCCTTACTATCTCTAATGGTCGCTATCCCTGCAACGCTCCTCGCCCAGACGTCCCTCCTAAACTTGTCCATGATTACTTCCATGCCAACTGGGATGCCTACCGGAACTCCATTCACACCCAGGTTGACGGCCACAACCTTACCTTCCAATCTCCTGATGACACTTCTCGCACTGCTGCCTTCCTGCACCAGACCTTGTCAGACGCCATCGCCACCCATATCCCCACCAGAGCTATCCACCCTCACTGCCCCACCCTGCCTCCACAGGCCGTCCTTCTCCTTCGAGAGTCCCGCCGCCTCTACCGCTCTTTTCTCAGCACTTGTGACCGGGATACACTTACCCACCACCGGCACTTACAACGATACATCCACAACCTGCTTACTGCGAAGAAACGCCATTCCTGGCGCCAGACATGTACACAACTCAACACCACGCTCCCCATAAACTCTTCCATGTATTGGTCTGCTTTTCATCACCTTACTGGGAACCGCCCCACCCCCCAGTACCCTCTCCTCCTTGATGACCGTCCCTTTCCTGACAACCTCAGTAAGGCCAACCACTTTGCCTCTCACCTCTCAGATGTTTTTTCCATCCCAGATGATCCCCACTTTGATTATTCCCTCTTCCCTGACATCATGAACCATACGAATACCTCTGTTCCTCCCCTTGCTCCTAGCTTCCAACACATGGGCCACACACCACCGTCTGAACTCAACACTCCCATCACTACACAGGACATCAGCCTCACACTCCACACTAAACGCAACACTGCTCCCAGCCACGACTGCATTACCTACTGCCACCTCAAACACTGCCCTCCCTCCTTTCTTTCAGTCCTTGCCACCCACTACAATGTCATCCTTGCCACTGGCTTCTATCCCGACCTGTGGAAAACCTCCCGTATCCTAATGTTCTCCAAACCCAACAAGCCTCCATCTGATACCTCTTCCTATTGTCCTATCTGTCTCACATTGGCGTTCAGCAAGCTCTTGGAATCCATCATTTCCTGGCGCATCCATCACTACCTCCGCCAAAACCACCTCCTCCCCAACACCCAATGTGGCTTTCGACCTTCCTTCTCTGCTGATGACCAACTCCTCCACCTCACTCATCTCCTCTCCCTCCAGCTTAACTCCCATCACTCCACCATTTTTGTCTCCCTCGACCTTGAAAAGGCCTACGACTGTCTAGCATCCCGGTCTCCTGTTTAAACTCCAAACCTACGCCCTTCCTATCAACTACATCTGTTTGATGGCCTCCTTCCTCTCCTGTCGCCCTTCCTATGTTACCATCCATAATGCCAATTCCCACACCTTCTACCCCTCTGCAGGTGTGCCCCAGGGCTCTGTCCTCTTCCCTCTCCTCTACTTCCTGTACATGGCAGATATGCCCCAACCCCCCCCCCCCTCCAGAACACCTTTTGCAATATGCTGATGATACCGCATTCCTCACCCTCGCTCCTACCCTCCAACAGTCCCAACGCCTTCTCCAACATCACCTTGACCTTTTCGCTGCATGGTGTAACCAGTGGCTCCTGAAATTCAATCCTTCCAAGACCCAGGCAATCATCATAGTTCGTACCACTTGCTCCTTCCGGCTCTTGGATTTCTCCCTTATTGCCTGCGCCCATCCTGTCCGCCTCACCCACACTCTCACCTACCTTGGCCTCACCATTGACTGTCACCTCACCTGGATCCCTCATCTCCGCTCCATTCGATCCAAAGCCCACAACTGCCTCTGACTCCTCAAACTCCTCTCTGGCCAGACATGGGGGTTGCACCCCTCTACCACCCTCCACACCTACAAATCCTTAATTCATCCCATCCTCTGTTATGCCAGTCTCGCCTGGATATCTGCCCCCCCCCCCAAATCCTATAAGTCCCTCCAGATCCTTGAGCGTCATGCACTCCGCCTCGCCTTCCGTATACGCCTCCCGTCCCCCACACAGGTCCTCTATGACCTCATTTCTTTCCCCCATCTGCTCCTATTCCTCGAACATATCCGCATCCTCTACACCTCCCGCCGCCTTGATCTTCCTCACCCCCTGGTTGCTCCTCTCCTCTCCCATCCCCGCCCCCTGCCACGTCTTCACTGTTGTGTCCCCCCTACCCTCCATCTCTACACCCTTCATCTCCTTTCCCAAGGTGGCTTCCATCAACTCCCCCTCCCGGATGATACCCCCTCTCCCTCCATTTATCCGCCCTATCAACTCTGATCCTCACTCCCCCTCCTTTCCTCTGTCCTTTTCCCAGGCTCCCTCCCCCCCTTCAATCCTCTTTGTTTTCCCCCTCCACTCTCTCTGCTCCCTTTCTCCACCAAGTCCTTTTGTATTTCCCTCCTCTGCCTCTTCTCATTCCCTCTCGCGTCTGGCCTGCCCCTCTACCCCTTATGAGTCCTCTCCCTCCTTGGTTCCCCCCTTTCGTTTTTTCCTCTCCTCCCTCCTTGTTTCCCCCTCCTCCAGGTTCCCCCCCCCCCCCCCCCTCACATCTGCCTTTGGTTCGGGAGTGTCATTTTGTGCCGCCATTTTCGTGCAGTATTTTACAGTGAGTGCTCTACAGTGAGTGTTCCGTGTTGTGTCTTTTGGTAAGTGTTGCAAACGGCCATCATACTGTCACTGGGTGTGATTTTTTTATCTCTTGCGAACAGAAACCAGACTGTTTGCTTTAATTGTGTGTCTACTATGTTACTTGTCTGATTCCTGTGTATTTTATTAACATTGCCAACCCCTTTGCTTTCTGTTTTAACTTTCCGCCTTTTTCCGCCATTTTACACTTTAAGTCACCGTTTTATCGCCTGTTTTTCTTGTTTCTTTTCTTCTTCCGTTTTTAAAAAGGTCTGTAGGCTGTAGAGCAGCGTACTCAGCTGCTGCCAGCCCGCCCCCTTCGGGGGGAATTGAAACTCAATAAAGAAAAAAAGAAAAAAAAAGCTCAATTTAAGTACTCCAGCCCTTTCAAAGTGCATAAATTCCTTTAGAATAAATTTTTTTGGTACTCCACGCAACCACCCATGCACCACGTGGCGTACCTCTTCATGAGAACGGAACTTCTTTCCTCCCATTGCGTCTTTGAGTGGTCCAAACATATGGAAATCACTTGGGGGAAGGTCTGGTGAGTATGGTGGATGAGGAAGACACTCAAAATGCAGGTCTGTGATTGTTACAACTGTTGTACGGGAAGTGTGAGGCCTTGTATTGTCATGTTGCAAAAGGCTACCTGCTGACAGCAATCCACGTCGCTCTGATTTGATTGAAGGCCGCAGATGGTTTGTTAGGACATCTGTGTATGATGCACCGGTGACAGTGGTCCCTCCAGGCATGTAATAATGCTCCAAAATGACGCATTTTTTGTTCCAAAACGGTGTCAGCATGACCTTTCCTGCTGATGTTTCTGATCGAAACTTCTTTGGTTTTGGTGATGAGGAATGGCGCCCCCATCCCTTGCAAGCTCTCTTCATTCCCGTTTGGTGGAAGTGAACCCAGGTTTCGTCTCCAGTAACGATTCTTGCAAGAAAGCCATCACCTTCTCGTTCAAAGCGCCGAGGAAGTTCTTCACAAGCATCAACACGTCGTCCTCTCATTTCAGGAGTCAGGTGCCGTGGCACCCATCTTGCAGACACTTTGTGAAACTGGAGCACATCATGCACAATGTGGTGTCCTGACCCATGACTAATCTGTAAACATGCTGCAATGTCATTCAGTGTCACTCGGCGGTTTTCCTTCACTATGGCTTCAACTGCTGCAATGTTCTGTGGAGTCACAACTCGTTGTGCCAGACCTGGAGGAGGAGCATCTTCCACTGAAGTCACACCATTTGCGAACTTCGTACTCCATTGGTAGACATGCTGCTGTGACAAACATGCATCGCCCTACTGAACCTTCATTCGTCGATGAATTTCAATAGGTTTCACACCTTCACTGCGCAAAACAGAAGGTCCCGAGTTCGAGTCTCGGTCCAGAACACAGTTTTAATCTGCCACGAAGTTTCATATCAGCGCACACTCCACTGCAGAGTGAAAATCTCATTCTGGGAACATCCCCCAGGCTGTGGCTAAGCCATGTCTCCGCAATATCCTTTCTTTCAGTAGTGCTAGTTCTGGAAGGTTCGCAGGAGAGCTTCTGTAAAGTTTGGAAGGTAGGAGACGAGGTACTGGCAGAAGTAAAGCTGTGAGGACGGGGCATGAGTCGTGCTTGGGCAGCTCAGTTGGTAGAGCACTTGCCCGCGAAAAGCAAAGGTCCCGAGTTCGAGTCTCGGTCCGGCAAACAGTTTTAATCTGCCAGGAAGTTTCGTATCAGCGCACACTCCGCTGCAGAGTGAAAATCTCATTCCGGAAACAGAAGGCTGTTCTTCCCTGGTGCAAATCACAAGTGGGGTGGCCATCTTTATACTGATACTGCGAAGGTATGTGTGCATCTGCACTATGCTGCCACCTACAGGGCACTGTGCACGCTGTTTGCAGCACGCTTACCAACTTACAGGATAACGGCGCGAAATTCCGATTTGTTATTACAAATTTAAGATTTTCATTTGACTCACCCTCGTATTTGTTCTTTTCTTTTAACAGTGGAATTCCTAGTGCACTCATAATCATGGTGTCTTTGCTTTTAATTTCACCGAGAGTTCTTTCGACTTTTCTGTATGTTGAATCTGCCCTTCCGACGACTGCTTGTGTGTCAAGAGTGGCGACGCTCGCGGGTAAGACTCAGCCGCTGCCGCGCACCGCACCTAGCCACGGCCACTTGTCGCGTCATCAGCCCAGCGCGAATGCTGCCGCTATCGCCGCGGCCACTTGAGACGGGATCGGCGCTGCGCCGCGCTGTGCGGCTCGGCTTTAATTATTTTGTAGCGTCGCCGAGCCCTTCAGGAGCAAACTTCGCCGCTCCGGGCGGACCTGGCTCTTCAAAGTTTTACGGTGGCACTAGTCTCTTACGGCGCAGCAGATTACATTACGTAACGCCGTGTCCTGCAATATTCCCCAAGTTAACGGAGCCGCGTTGCCGGTACCACCCCTGCCACCCCACCCCCCCCCCCCCCCCTTAGGCTCCCGCTCTTTTCACCGTCGCCTGCACAAGGTAGAGCTGCCAACGACGACCAGCCCCGTCACCCCCGCGCCCCTTCCAGCTCCACTTCGTCTTTCTCTCAGGGACTAACCCGCTCCCGCCGTATAGCGTGGTACAGGAATGCGCAGCTCAGCTGTTAAACACTGGCCCCGGAGATCTGCGAGACACTCAATTTACTGTGATTCCCTAAGAACAGCGCGGCAAAGTGGAGTGCGAGAACCTCCAAGGAAATTCAGTCAGTGGAGAACAGCCACAGCGAGAGATGCGCGCCTTTCTGAACCAGTGGCGTGACTCGTCTAATGCTTCAGTCGATCTCTGAGTGACACATTCGTCGTCACTAGTGAAATATTTTACATCGTTGCGTTTACGGAAAACTGAATAAATCACGGAATAATGTAGATAGAGAGGTACAAATTGACACACACGCTTGGAATGACACGGGTTTTTATTAGAACAAAAAAAAAAAAAATACAAAAGTTCAAAAAATGTCCAACAGATGGCTCTTCATCCGATCAGAAGAGCAATAATTAGCATAACAAAGTAAGACAAAGCAAAGATGACATTCTTTACAGGAAATACTCAATATGTCCACCATCATTCCTCAACAATAGCTGCAGTCGTGGAATAACGTTGTGAACAGCACGGTAAAGCATGTCTGGAGTTATGGTGAGGCATTGGCGTCGGCTGTTGTCTTTCAGCATCCCTAAGGATGTCAGTCGATCACGATACACTTGCGACTTCAGGTAACCCCAAAGCCAATAATTGCACGGACTGAGGTCTGGGGACCTGGGAGGCCAAGCATGACGAAAGTGGCGGCTGAGCACACGAACATCACCAAACGACGCGCGCAAGAGATCTTTCACGTGTCTAGCAATACTTTTTTTATTTTTTTAATTTGGTTCTCTAATAAAACCCCATGTCATTCCAAGCGTGTGTGTCAATTTTTACATCTCTATCTACATTATTCCGTGGTTTATTAAGTTTTCAAATTTATAACAAACTTTTTGATCACCTGGTATATTGCATACATGTAAGTCAGTTTTTCTATGCTATTGTACTCCATAAGACTCCAGATAGGGTGTTAAATTTATGTTCTTCAGCCATATGGCCTGATACTGGGTCCCGAAACACGTCGACAAGTTCATTGGCTTGCTGCAGTACTCATCCTAGCGACTTAGTTGAATCACTGGATATCACAAATCGAACACAAACTGCGCTTGATGCTTTCGGAAGTTTTCCAAGTCAACTAAATACAGATATTAAATAGCAACAGGGCGTTTTCCAACATTTTTACATCACTCCTCATCCATAACCACGCCCTTAGTAGTAGTGGGGGATATTCCTCGTGCAGTATTTTTATACAAATAATACGTTACAAATCTGACAAATTTGCTCCAAATTTCCCCAGATGTTCTGAGTTACGCTACAGTGTCACAGTTCATCTTTTCGAATAATAGGTAACCAATAAACCTATTTTGTAAAGACTCGAATTCCTCTACTAAAACAGTTTAAATCTACTGATTAGTTCCAATAAGAGTCAATGTTTTGAATATTGGACTTTATATTCATGTAGGCGAGAAAAATTTAGGAAATGTTTTAGCTGAGTATAAAGTCTGTTGTAAGTCGCTAAGTGTTTTCATTGTGAAATACCTGTTACTATAATTTGGGCAATTTGCACTCAGTATTAAGAAAACTTATTTTTCCACGCACCGCAGTATTTATGACTCATTCTCCTGAAATCTGACTCGTACAATGATATAATTTTGCATGTTCATGCAATGGTATACGTGGATATCGTCTGCCAAATGTGTTGTGAATAGAGTTAGTAGTGAAGAACAAACAAATTGAAACACGAATCCGAATGCATCAGTCTCCACACATGTCAGTGTTTATCATGTCCTATCTCCTGAACTGTGTGTTGTACAGTGATATCATTTTGCAGGTACTGTTGTGTGTTGCCCATAGAGTCAGCTGTAAAGAAGTGACATATTAAACTGTCATGCATGTCTACATCTACATCTATTCTCCGCAAGCCACTCAACGGTGTGTGGCGGAGGGCACTTTAAGTGCCACGATCATTACCTTACGTTCCAAAATACCGCCCATGAAAAAGGCTCTTCTTGGACTGATACTTTGGGTCCTGTTGGTAACAGAAAAGTGGAGTCGAATGTTTTGGATAGTCGCATATGGTTCGCGGGAAGAACAACTGCTGGAAAGCCTCCGTGCGCGCTCGAATCTCTAATTTTACATTCGTGATCTCCTCGGGAGGTATAAGTAGGGGGAAGCAATATATTCGATACCTCATCCAGAGACGCACCCTCTCGAAACCTGGACAGCAAGCTACATCGCGATGCAGATCACCTCTCTTGTAGAGTGTGCCATTTGAGTTTGCTTAACATCTCCGTAACGCTATCACGCTTACCAAATAACCCTGTGACGAAACGCGCCGCTCTTCTTTGAATCTTTTCTATCTCCTCTTTCAACCCGACCTGGTACGGATCCCACACTGATGAGCAATACTCAAGTATAGGTCGAACGAGTGTTTTGTAGGCCACCTCCTTTGTTGATGGACTACATTTTCTAAGGACTCTCCCAATGAATCTCAACCTGGCACCCGCCGTACCAACAATTAATATTATGATCATTCCACTTCAAATCGTTCCGTACGCATACTCCCAGATATTTTACAGAAGTAACTGCTACCAGTGTTTGTTCCGCTATCATATAATCATACAATAAAGGATCCTTCTTTCTATGTATTCGCAATACATAACATTTGTCTTTGTTAAGGGTCAGTTACCACTCCCTGCACCAAGTGCCTATCCGCTGCAGATCTTCCTGCATTTCGCTGCAATTTTATAATGCTGCAACTTCTCTGTATACTACAGCATCATCCGCGAAAAGCCGCATGAAACTTCCGACACTACCTACTAGGTCATTTATATATATTGTGAAAAACAGTAGTCCCCTAACACTACCCTGTGGCACGGTACATGTTACTTTAACGTCTGTAGACGTCTCTCCATTGAGAACAACATGTTGTGTTCTGTTTGCTAAAAACTCTTCAATCCAGCCACACAGCTGGTCCGATATTCCGTAGGCTCTTACTTTATTTATCAGGCGACTGTATCGAACGCCTTCCGGAAGTCAATGGAAATGGCATCTACCTGGGAGCCGGTATCTAATATTTTCTGGGTCTCATGAACAAATAAAGCGAGTTGGGTCTCACACGATTGATATTTCCGGAATCTATGTTTATTCCTACAGAGTAGATTCTGGGTTTCCGGAAATGACATGATACCCGAGCAAAAACATGTTCTAAAATTGTACAACAGATCGATGTCAGGGATATAGGCCTATAGTTTTGCGCATCTGCTCTACGACCCTGTACCTCTCTGTACACCTGATCTGGAGTTTTGCTGCATGACCAGCGAAAATGTAATAAGGGACAGACTTTTTTCTTTTCATCATTTTGTGTTGGGAGACAGTCAAAAAAGTTCCATGTAAGTTTGAAATAATATTTTTTCATTGCAAACCACCAACTGGTGTCATTCTCATACACTGGATGGACATAGTATGGGAATTTGCATTCTGTTAGCTACACTTCTTTTTCACGGCTTCTCACCACGCGGGCTTGCGCAGTGGTTGCACACTGGACTCGCATTCAGCAGAACGACTGTTCAAACGCGTGTCCAGCCATCCAGATCTAGGTTTTTCGCGATTTCCCTAAACTGCTTCAGGCAAATGCCAGGATGGTTCCTTTCAAAGGACCTATCTCTTCCTCCTCACCTCTCTGCCCACATCCTTCTCTGCTTCTCTCTGCCCATCTCCTTCTGTACCCCTCTCTCTGTACATCCTTTACTGCCCTGACTGTATATCCCTTTCTTCTTTGCCCTCCTCTCTGGGGCCATTGTATCCTTCACCACCTCCTGTGCATCTCCTCTCCCCTCTCTTTCATCCATTCCTCCTCCCCCTCCCTATACTCCTCAGTCTACTTCAGTCTATCTGTCTCCTCCTGGCCCCCTATCTGTCTCCTCCTGTCTGCTCTCTGTACACCTGATCTTGTCCACTTCACTCTATTCATTTCCTCCTTCCCCTCTGCCCCTATCAATTTTCTCTTACCACCTCTCCCTATCCATCTCTCCTCCTCTCTCTCCTTGTTCCTCCCCTTGCCCTCCCCTATCACCCATCCATCTGCCCTCTTTCTGTCCATCTACTTATGTTCTTGCTCTGACGATCCCACCTGACCTCCCTCTTTTCCTATCCATCGCTCCCTGCCCCACCTCGCTGGCCGAAGTGGCCGTGCGGTTAAAGGCGCTGCAGTCTGAAACCGCAAGACCGCTACGGTCGCAGGTTCGAATCCTGCCTCGGGCATGGATGTTTGTGATGTCCTTAGGTTAGTTAGGTTTAACTAGTTCTAAGTTCTAGGGGACTAATGACCTCAGCAGTTGAGTCCCATAGTGCTCAGAGCCATTTGAACCATTTTTGAACCTGCCCCACCTCTGTGTTCATGCTCTCCTCTACTCATATCAAACCTCCATACATACAGACCTGCACGACAGGTCGATGAAGTTCCCCACTACTACTGTCAGAACATTCCTATCATCCTGGGCTGCCAACACATCAGCAACTTCAAAATCATCTTTTTTTTCACTGAAAATAGGCTGTCCTCTAAAGCAAGTCGATGAGGCAGGCCCGTACTGCTCCAACATTCCTGTCATGCAAGACAGCCTAAACGCTAGCAATTGCAAAACCGTTTCTTGTCATGATGTGTAGCCTGCCCTAAAATGAAGGTCGATCAGCCAGGTCGGTACTATTCCCACACAACACACCGTTATGTCCAAATAAACATTACATCGACACTGTCGAATACAGACATTACACTAACGTGTTCCACGCCAAAGCTAAGGAAACCGGATGGGAAAACTAAATAAGCCTCCTCCTGCGCGGGAATCACATAACTGTGAGAGCACTATGGGAAGCAGTCACTGGGACATACGGAACATTGGGCTCTCTTCATTAAACGTGCTCAGACAGCTGAAGCCGCTAAGACAACCACTTCCTTGCAAACTCCTCGTACTGAACGAATTTTAGTATGTTTGTAGGAAACTGTAAAGCTGCGGTGGTACTGATTTGCGAATAAATTTCTTGATATCCAGTTAGAGTGTGCTCAGAAACTTTCGAGAGCCAGCTTTTCAACGAGAGAAATAGGACTGTACCAAAATCCCATACTGTCACTCCCAAAGGGATCTCGACGACAAGATTAGACTAATTCCAGTGACATAAACTCGTTTAAACAATCTTTCCTCACTGCTCCCGGATTCAAGCGTGAATGGAGCAGGAAGACCCATAATAACTGGAATGTGAAGAAGTACTTTTAACCATGCACTACTCAGTGGTTTACGGAGTATAGATCTTGACGGACAATCGATATATTGGTAAAACAGAGATTTGGTTAACAAGTATTAAAGTGTAAAACGTTTGCTGGGACAGATTTGAACACTAAACGCAATGTATTTTACGTATTTTCGATGAAATGCAGACTAAAGTTTGAAACGTCTATGTGAAGTCGTTTCATAAGACGCTTGTCGAATTCGGTACAACTTATTCATTTTACTACCTGATTTTAGTTCAATTCATGAACTCTTTCAGAAAGACTGAACACTCAAATCAGGCCTATTATATATTATATGTGTGTTTTAATGTGGGGTTTTGGTTTTGTTTTGTGTGAAACGCTGAGTTGGTCATCGACTGCTGGGAGCGGACGATGTTGCTTCTAGCTCGAAGTAGAGCAAAGGATGACCAACTTAGGTTTCAAGTACCTAAACAGACACCCGTGGTATAGGGGTAGCGTCTTCGATTCATTATCGGAACGTCTTCGGTCCCGGGATCGATCCCCAACACTGTCTAAGTTTTGATAAATGATCAGCATTGACGGCCGAAGACTTCCGGCATAAGAAGTCAGCCCCATTCTGCCAACGGCCTTGTCAAAGAGGGCGGAGGAGCGGATAGAGGTTCAGGGCAGTCTCTTGTCCTAGGGGTGGGAAATTGCCCCTAACGGCGGAAGATTCAGCAATGATCAACGACATGAGGATGCAGAAGGCAATAGAAACCACTGCATTAAAGACACGTAACGTGTATCCACAGGACATGTGGCCTGTAATTGAAGAAGTGTCATGATGATCTCTCCATTGGCAAAAGATTCCGGAATAGTCCCCCATTCAGATCTCCGGGAGGGGACTGCCAAGGGGGAGGTTACCATGAGAAAAAGATTGAATAATCAACGAAAGGATAACGTTCTACGAGTCGGGGCGTTGAATGCCAGAAGCTTGAATGTGGTAGGGAAACTAGAAAATCTGAAAAGGGAAATGCAAAGGCTCAATCTAGAAATAGTAGGGGTCAGTGAAGTGAAGTGGAAGGAAGACAAGGATTTCTGGTCAGGTGAGTATCGGGTAATATCAACAGCAGCAGAAAATGGTATAACAGGTGTAGGATTCGTTATGAATAGGAAGGTAGGGCAGAGAGTGTGTTACTGTGAACAGTTCAGTGACCGGGTTGATCTAATCAGAATCGACAGCAGACCAACACCGACAACGATAGTTCAGGTATACATGCCGACGTCGCAAGCTGAAGATGAACAGATAGAGAAACTGTATGAGGATATTGAAAGGGTAATGCAGTATGTAAAGGGGGACGAAAATCTAATAGTCATGAGCGACTGGAATGCAGTTGTAGGGGAAGGAGTAGAAGAAAAGGTTATAGGAGAATATGGGCTTGGGACAAGGAATGAAAGAGGAGAAAGACTAATTGAGTTCTGTAACAAGCTTCAGGTAGTAATAGCGAATACCCTGTTCAAGAATCACAAGAGGAGGAGGTATACTTGGAAAAGGCCGGGAGATACGGGAAGATTTCAATTAGATTACATCATGCTCAGACAGAGATTCCGAAATCAGATACTGGATAGTAAGGCGTACCCAGGAGCAGATATAGACTCAGATCACAATATAGTAGCGATGAAGAGTAGGCTGAAGTTCAAAACAATAGTCAGGAAGAATCAATACGTAAAGAAGTGGGATACGGAAGTACTAAGGAATGACGAGATACGTTTGAAGTTCTCTAACGCTATAGATACAGCAAAAAGGAATAGCGCAGTAGGCAGTACAGTTGAAGAGGAATGGACATCTCTAAAAAGTTAGACCTGAGTTTCTCCTGGCGTATACAACTTTCAAATAACTTGCGGGAATTCAGCCAGATAACACTTTCAGCGACCGCCGATATTTCGGCGGGAGAACACCCCGCCAATTTCAAGGCAAATTGCAACGGACAGGCGGCGTAAATGCAAATTTAATACCGATAATCTCCGACAGAAACAGGAAAGATAACACACACACACACACACACACACACACACTGAACACTAGTGCCACCAAAGATGACCAAAGTCAGAGCTATCGATAGTGAGACTACGAATTCGCAGGTGAGGCAGCATTGACTCTGTTCCTCTGTTTTTTGACAAGGGAGAGAGCCGGATTCCAAACAGAGTTTAAACAGAAACCTCCATCCCTGTTAACGAGGTTGCTCGCTAATTTAATCTCAACTGCCTCCATAATGACACTGTCCCAATAGCTGGACGTGCATGCCAATATCTCGGTGTTATTATATAACATGGGGTGACCAGTATCCAAGCAATGTTCGGAAATAGCTGATCTATTTGGCTGCTGTAATCGTGTGTGCCGTTTATGCTCAGTACATCTGTCCTCCACGGTCCTGATAGTTTGACCAATATATGCCATGCCGCAGCTACAAGGAATACGATATTCACCCGCCTTACGCAGTCCAAGATCATCCTTAACGGAACTCAAAAGTGCTCTAATTTTAGATGGAGGTCGGAAAACACATGTCACATAGTATTTCCGTAAAATACGACCGATCTTATTGGACGTGTTTCCTACGTAAGGCAAAAAGGCAGTAGGCTTAGGTGTTGACTCAGAATTATCATCAATCACCCGATGTACAGTTGGTCGATAGCGCAACGCACGTTCAATATGTTTATCACTATAACCATTTTGACGAAATGTAACTTCAAGATGGGACAGCTCAGCTGGCAAAGTCTCAGCGTCAGAAGTGACATGTGCCCTGTGTACCAAGGTACGAAGTACCCCTTCACGCTGAGCCGAATGGTGACAACTATTAACTTGTAAGTACAAGTCGGTGTGAGTACGTTTCCTGTAGACTGCATGTCCCAATGATCCATCATCCTTCCTCCTAACCAACACGTCGAGAAAGGGAAGGCAACCATCCTCTTCCACCTCCATCGTAAAACGATGTTCGGGTGGATCGAGTTCAGATGTTCTAGAAAGACATTCAAATTCTCCCTACCGTGAGGCCAAACAACGAAGGTATCGTCAACGTATCTAAAGAAACAGGCGGGTTTTAAAGGCGCCGACTCCAATGCACGTTCCTCGAAGTCTTCCATAAATAAATTTGCGATCACAGGAGACAACGGACTACCCATCGCAACTCCATCTGCCTGCTCGTAATACTGGTCATTAAATAAAAGACAAGTGGATGTCAACACATGCCTAAAGAGATTAATTAAATCAGCACCAAACCTGGCTTCAATTAACCGCAACGAATCAGACAGAGGAACACGAGTGAAGAGAGAGACCACATCGAAACTCACTAAAATATCAGAGTCATTCAGCCTCAGTCCCTCCAAACGACGTAAAAAATCAGCTGAGTTCCTGATATGATGTTCACACCGTCCTACTTGTGGACTCAACAGAGATGCGAGATGCTTGGATACACGATATGTCGGAGCGCCGATGTTACTCACTATTGGACGGAAAGGAACCCCTTCCTTATGAACCTTTGGAAGGCCATATAACCTAGGGGAAACGGCACTATAGGTGTTAAGCCTCTTGATTGTGTCCTGCGACAAACCACTTTTCTTCAGGAGGCTGTTGGTCTTTCTCTCAACACTTTTCGTGGGGTCAGCATCGATTCTGCGATACGCTGAATCAGATAGTAAACGTTGCATCTTTTGTACATAATCATGTTTATTTAAAACAACGGTGGCATTGCCCTTGTCAGCGGAAAAAAAAAACAATACTGGGATCAACTTTGAGAGAGCGTAAAGCAGCCCTCTCTGCTGCTGTTACATTACTCTTGGGTGGACGAGCTCTACTCAAAACACGGCATGCCTCCCTCCTAACTTCCTCTGCAGCGTCAGGAGGTAGTTTGCAAATTGCCTGTTTAATTGAACTAATAAAATCAACTACCGGCAAATTCTTCGGAGTGGGTGCAAAATTTAAACCCTTCCCTAGCACGGATAAGGTTGCGTCGTCAAAAGATTTCTCTGTGAGATTTATCACAGAACGTCGAGATACCTTCGTTGTTTATCCTCACGGTAGGGAGAATTTGAATATCTTTCTAGAACATCTGAACTCGATCCACCCGAACATTCGTTTTACGATGGAGGTGGAAGAGGATGGTTGCCTTCCCTTTCTCGACGTGTTGGTTAGGAGGAAGGATAATGGATCATTGGGACATGCAGTCTACAGGAAACGTACTCACACCGACTTGTACTTACAAGCTAATAGTTGTCACCATTCGGCTCAGCGTGAAGGGGTACTTCGTACCTTGGTACACAGGGCACATGTCATTTCTGACGTTGAGACTTTGCCAGCTGAGCTGCCCCATCTTGAAGTTACATTTCGTCAAAATGGTTATAGTGATAAACAGATTGAACGTGCGTTGCGCTATCGACCAACTGTACATCGGGTGATTGATGATAATTCTGAGTCAACACCTATGTCTACTACCTTTTTGCCTTACGTAGGAAACACGTCCAATAAGATCGGTCGTATTTTACGGAAATACTATGTGACATGAGTTTTCCGACCTCCATTTAAAATTAGAGCACTTTTGAGTTCCGTTAAGGATGATCTTGGACTGCGTAAGGCGGGTGTATATCGTAGTCCTTGTAGCTGCGGCATGGCATATATTGGTCAAACTATCAGGACCGTGGAGGACAGATGTACTGAGCATAAACGGCACACACGATTACAGCAGCCAAATAGATCAGCTATTTCCGAACATTGCTTGGATACTGGTCACCCCATGATATATAATAACACCGAGATATTGGCATGCACGTCCAGCTATTGGGACAGTGTCATTATGGAGGCAGTTGAGATTAAATTAGCGAGCAACCTCGTTAACAGGGATGGAGGTTTCTGTTTAAACTCTGTTTGGAATCCGGCTCTCTCCCTTGTTAAAAAACAGCGGAACAGAGTCAATGCTGCCTCACCTGCGAATTCGTAGTCTCACTATCGATAGCTCTGACTTTGGTCATCTTTGGTGGCACTAGTGTTCAGTGTGTGTGTGTGTGTGTGTGTGTGTGTTATCTTTCCTGCTTCTGTCGGAGAACCGAGGTATTAAATTTGCATGTACGCCGCCTATCCGTTGCAGTTTGCCTTGAAAATGGCGGGGTGTTCTCCCGCCGAAATATCAGTGGTCGCTGAAAGAGTTACCTGGCTGAATTCCCGGAAGTTATTTGAAAGTTGTATACGCCAGGAGAAACTCGGGTCTCACATTGTTTACCTCTACGGGGAGGAAATGTATCGGTGTTTACGTAAGTTGGATAAACTTCGTAGCTGTCGAGTTAGACTGCAATGTGCTTCGTCGTTTTTCAAAAAAAAAAAAATGGTTCAAATGGCTCTGAGCACTATGGGACTCAACTGCTGTGGTCATTAGTCCCCTAGAACTTAGAACTACTTAAACCTAACTAACCTAAGGACAGCACACAACACCCAGCCATCACGAGGCAGAGAAAATCCCTGACCCCACCGGGAATCGAACCCGGGATTCGTCGTTTTTATTGAGGTGTCGTGATGAAAATCATGTCCCAACATTTGCTAAGGTTGTGCACCATATTAATTCAAATGCCGCCAATCGTATCAAGCAACGTGCTGGCTTGGCTGTTTTTCGCGAAAGGATTCGTTTTACTCGTCAACGTTTGGATTCAGTTTCCAAAGAATTGTATCGTTTTCATTTAATGGTAGCACCTGAAGTGTCTGATTTCACTTGGGATTGGTTGGACGGTGCCTCATGGACCCAAGCTGACTGGGAGTACAACTCCGTTACTGCCCGGCATATGGCAAAGTTTGAACGTTTTCATCGCGCGGAGTCGAATGTTATATCTCGACGTTCTGTGATAAATCTCACAGAGAAATCTTTTGACGTCGCAACCTTATCCGTGCTAGGGAAGAGTTTAAATTTTGCACCCACTCCGAAGAATTTGCCGGTAGTTGATTTCATTAGTTCAATTGAACAGTCAATTTGCAAACTACCTCCTGACGCTGCAGAGGAAGTTAGGATGGAGGCATGCCGTGTTTTGAGTAGAGCTCGTCCACCCAAGAGTAATGTAACAGCAGCAGAGAGGGCTGCTTTACGCTCTCTCAAAGTTGATCCCAGTATTGTTTTTTTTTCCGCTGACAAGGGCAATGCCACCGTTGTTTTAAATAAACATGATTATGTACAAAAGATGCAACGTTTACTATCTGATTCAGCGTACCGCAGAATCGATGCTGACCCCACGAAAAGTGTCGAGAGAAAGACCAACAGCCTCCTGAAGAAAAGTGGTTTGTCGCAGGACACAATCAAGAGGCTTAACACCTATAGTGCCGTTTCCCCTAGGTTATATGGCCTTCCAAAGGTTCATAAGGAAGGGTTTTTTTTTCCGTCCGATAGTGAGTAACATCGGCGCTCCGACATATCGTGTATCCAAGCATCTCGCTTCTCTGTTGAGTCCACAAGTAGGACGGTGTGAACATCATATCAGGAACTCAGCTGATTTTTTACGTCGTTTGGAGGGACTGAGGCTGAATGACTCTGATATTTTAGTGAGTTTCGATGTGGTCTCTCTCTTCACTCGTGTTCCTCTGTCTGAGTCGTTGCGATTAATTGAAGCCAGGTTTGGTGCTGATTTAACTAATCTCTTTAGGCATGTGTTGACATCCACTTGCCTTTTATTTAATGACCAGTATTACGAGCAGGCAGATGGTGTTGCGATGGGTAGTCCGCTGTCTCCTGTGATCGCAAATTTATTTATGGAAGACTTCGAGGAACGTGCATTGGAGTCGGCGCCTTTAAAACCCGCCTGTTTCTTTAGATACGTTGACGATACCTTCGTTGTTTGGCCTCACGGTAGGGAGAATTTGAATGTCTTTCTAGAACATCTGAACTCGATCCACCCGAACATCGTTTTACGATGGAGGTGGAAGAGGATGGTTGCCTTCCCTTTCTCGACGTGTTGGTTAGGAGGAAGGATGATGGATCATTGGGACATGCAGTCTACAGGAAACGTACTCACACCGACTTGTACTTACAAGCTAATAGTTGTCACCATTCGGCTCAGAGTGAAGGGGTACTTCGTACCTTGGTACACAGGGCACATGTCATTTCTGACGCTGAGACTTTGCCAGCTGAGCTGTCCCATCTTGAAGTTACATTTCGTCAAAACGGTTATAGTGATAAACAGATTGAACGTGCGTTGCGCTATCGGCCAACTGTACATCGGGTGATTGATGATAATTCTGAGTCAACACCTAAGCCTACTGCCTTTTTGCCTTACGTAGGAAACACGTCCAATAATATCGGTCGTATTTTACGGAAATACGATGTGAAATGTGTTTTCCGACCTCCATCTAAAATTAGAGCACTTTTGAGTTCCGTTAAGGATGATCTTGGACTGCGTAAGGCGGGTGTATATCGTATTCGTTGTAGCTGCGGCATGGCATATATTGGTCAAACTATCAGGACCGTGGAGGACAGATGTACTGAGCATAAACGGCACACACGATTACAGCAGCCAAATAGATCTGCTATTGCCGAACATTGCTTGGGTACTGGTCACCCCATGTCATATAATAACACCGAGATATTGGCATGCACGTCCAGTTATTGGGACAGTGTCATTATGGAGGCAGTTGAGATTAAATTAGCGAGCAACCTCGTTAACAGGGATGGAGGTTTCTGTTTAAACTCTGTTTGGAATCCGGCTCTCTCCCTTGTCAAAAAACAGAGGGACAGAGTCAATGCTGCCTCACCTGCGAATTCATAGTCTCACTATCGATAGCTCTGACTTTGGTCATCTTTGGTGGCACTAGTGTTCAGTGTGTGTGTGTGTGTGTGTGTGTGTGTGTTATCTTTCCTGCTTCTATCGGAGAACCGAGGTATTAAATTTGCATGTACGCCGCCTGTCCGTTGCAGTTTGCCTTGAAAATGGCGGGGTGTTCTCCCGCCGAAATATCGGCGGTCGCTGAAAGTGTTACCTGGCTGAATTCCCGGAAGTTATTTGAAATCTCTAAAAAGGGCCATCACAAAAGTTGGGAAGGAGAACATAGGTACAAAGAAGGTAGCTGCGAAGAAACCATGGGTAAAAGAAGAAATACTTCAGTTGATTGATGAAAGGAGGAACTACGTTCCGGGAAAATCAGGAATACAGAAATGCAAGTCGCTGAGGAATGAAATAAATTGGATGTGCAGGGAAGCTAAGACGAAATGGCTGCAGGAAAAATGTGAAGACATCGAAAAAGATATGATTGTCGGAAGGACAGACTCAGCATACAGGAAAGTCAGAACAACCTTTGGAAGAAGAAACTGGAGTCAATTTAGAAGAGATAGGGGATCCAGTATTAGAATCGGAATTTAAAAGAGCTTTGGAGGACTTACGGTCGAATAAGGCAGAAGGGATAGATAACATTCCATCAGAATTTCTAAAATCATTGGGGGAAGTGGCAACAAAACAACTATTCACGTTGGTGTGTAGATTAAATGAGTCTAGCGATTTACCATCTGACTTTCGGAAAAGCATCATCCACACAATTCCGAAGACGGCAAGAGTTGACAAGCGCAAGAATTATCGCACAATCAGCTTAACAGCTGATGCATCGAAGCTGCTTACAAGAATAATATACAGAAGAATGGAAAAGATAATTGAGAATGCGCTGGGTGACGATCAGTTTGGCTTTAGGAAAAGTAAAGGGACGAGAGAGGCAATTCTGACGTTACGGCTAATAACGGAAGCAAGGCTAAAAAAAAAAAATCAAGACACTTTGATAGGATGTGTAGACCTGGAAAAAGCGTTCGACAGTATAAAATGGTGCAAGCTGTTCGAGATTCTGAAAAAAGTAGGGGTAAGCTATAGGGAGAGACGGGTCATATACAATATGTACAACAACCAAGAGGGAATAATAAGAGTGGACGATCAAGAACGAAGTGCCCGTATTAAGAAGGGTGTAAGACAAGGCTGTAGCCTTTCGCCCCTACTCTTCAATCTGTACATCGAGGAAGCAATGATGGAAATAAAAGAAAGGTTCAGGAGTGGAATTAAAATACAAGGTGAAAGGATATCAATGATACGATTCGCTGATGACATTGCTATCCTGAGTGAAAGTGAAGAAGAATTAAATGATCTGCTGAACGGAATGAACAGTCTAATGAGTACACAATATGGTTTGAGAGTAAATCGGAGAAAGACGAAGGTAATGAGAAGTAGTAGAAATGAGAACAGCGAGAAACTTAACATCAGGATTGACGGTCACGAAGTCAAAGAAGTTAAGGAATTCTGCTACCAAGGCAGTAAAGTAACCAATGACGGACGGAGCAAGGAGGACATCAAAAGCAGACTCGCTATGGCAAAAAAGGCATTTCTGGCCGAGAGAAGTCTACTATTATCAAATACCGTCCTTAATTTGAGGAAGAAATTTCTGAGGATGTACGTCTGGAGTACAGCATTGTATGGTAGTGAAACATGGACTGTGGGAAAACCGGAACAGAAGAGAATCGAAGCATTTGAGATGTGGTGCTATAGACGAATGTTGAAAATTAGGTGGACTGATGAGGTAAGGAATGAGGAGGTTCTACGCAGAATCGGAGAGGAAAGGAATATGTGGAAAACACTGATAAGGAGAAGGGACAGGATGGTAGGACATCTTCTAAGAAAGAGGGAATGACTTCCATGGTACTAGAGGGAGCTGTAGAGGGCAAAAACTGTAGAGGAAGTCAGAGATTGGAATACAAGCAAATAATTGAGGACGTAGGTTGCACGTGCTACTCTGAGATGAAGATGTTAGCACAGGAAAGGAATTCGTGGCGGGCCGCATCAAACCAGTCAGTAGACTGATGACCAAAAAAAAAACCTGAACAGAGAGGTTTACCCATCTTAGTAGAAGGCTGTGTACGAAGGATGTTTTTGTGTGTGAGGTTGGTGACGGAGGGCTACTCCTCTTGTAGCTTCCGCTGCACGGGGAGCTAGGTAATCTCGAAAGAGAAAGCGGCACTCTTTGGTGAACGCTCGGTGAGTACAGATCGTAGCTCTTAAGGTACGTTTCAGGTGATAGGAAGCAGGTTGAGTTAGGACTTCGTTATGTTTCACTGTTGAAATACTTAAGAACTCCAGCTTAACTGAAGCGTATGAAGCGAGTTATTTTTCCGAATGTGCCATGATAATATTGCTTTAAATAGGCGTTTCTTTGGGTGTTTGAGTTAAAAGTGTGGAAGTTACTTTGTTCATTTTGAACAACGATGAAGTATAATTTCAGATGGTAAGTCTGATTAGGGAAATCTGTTTAGGATCACTTCAATCGTACATGAGTGTAATACTGTGTCGAAGCGAGTAAGATTTTTAATGATTTTTAATCTTATATTTTGTGGAAGTTGCTTTTGTCTCTGTGTGTCGATTTTGTTCCACGAGTTTGGTAATAAGTGACCCTTCTGGTCTACCAAGGCACTGCAACAGGCTTTATTTTAACAGTTTTCTTGTTTAATGAGATATAATTTCTGCAAGAATATCTATTCTTTCGTGCGCTTTCTACAAAGCAGCACAATAGTTTGATTCGGAATGCACCACGTGCTCTAGTTCGGCCGTTTGCAAGCAGCAGACGCAGTTAGTATGTTGCATAATTATCGCACAACATCGTGCATTGGTTAAACCTCTGTCCAGAATAGTGCTTGGTCAGAATCGTAATGCGAATCTCACTCAGACATTTTTATGGTATGAATGCAAAGGAGATGATAGTATCATTGTCTCCCACCCCCATTTCCTGTTTTTCTTCTTGCTGTAGTTAAACTGTGCTTTGTTACAAATGGTTCAAATGGCTCTGAGCACTATGGGACTTAACTTCTGAGGTCATCAGTCCCCTAGAACTTAGAACTACTTAAACCTAACTAACCTAAGGACATCACACACACCCATGCCCGAGGCAAGATTCGTACCTGCGACCGTAGCAGTCGCGCGGTTCCGGACTGAAGCGCCTAGAACCGCTCGGCCACATCGGCAGGCGCTCTGTTACATTCTGACGTAATTCTTACTTAAATATTTCTAGTCAGGCACCTGTTAGGTGTAGTTAGAATGTGCAACTAAATAGTGACATACAATAAATAATCTACCCGAAAGATAAATTCTGTGGTGTTGATCCTACTCACTTACTCCGATTTACAATCCTTAATTAATCAAGTTGCTTCATGCACGACATGGAGTGCTATATATCTGGCTACTTAAAGGAATTTGGATACTTGTAATTAAATTATTAAAGTAATTAAACTAATAATTTTCCAGCTCCACATCTTTTGTAAATGGTTAGGAAGGGCTTGGGCTGGTGGTGACCCTGAATTTCTGAATTTTATCAATATTTGTGTGAGAGGAGCACCTAGAAATGCGAGATAACGTACATGGCTCGATGAGAAACGTCGTAAAGATAGTAATACGTTACAAGTTGAAGAAGCCAAAAAGCATAACGAAATTAAAGAGATGGGACCTGGATGAACTGCAACTGGAGATTGTGGAACGGACATTAATACGCATAGACAACTACAGGACCTTAGGCGTAAGATGTGAGTGAAGAATGTCTTGGTGGGGGACGGATCTGTGCAGTTGGCAGGCCTGCCTGGGCTAGTGGGCCTCAGAGCCTGCCGCCTGTTGTCCGTCTCGGCCCATTGTGGCCGTAATGGAGCAATTTCCCGCCATGCCGTCCCCCTCATCCCCTCTCCCCCACACCCTCTGTGCAGTCCATGACGGAACCAATCTGCTCCTACGACTGTGTCTGAATTAAGTGAAGCATTTCAGTGGCAACCAGTTTCATCTCACTGCGAATCGTGTACTTTAACATCGCCAGACAGTATAATAAGTTTATTATAGGGTTATTTTAAATGTACATTCTTTTAGAACTGGAGTTTCACAACAATTCTGAAGGTAACGGGGATAAGATACAAAGAGCGAAGAGCTGTCTACTATTTATCCGGAAACCAGACTGCCTTTATAAGATTACAAGAAAATTAAAGAGAAGCAGAAGTTTAGGAGTGATTAAGAAATGGTTATTTAATCAGCACGCATAGCCTTCAGTAAAGGATAAAAAAGAGAAATTTAGGAGGGGAAGTAAAGATAATGGAGAAAAATAAAAACGTTGATGTGTATCGGCGAAATTGTAATTCTACCGGAGATGCTGAATCACATGTAAATGCAGTTGAACGAAGTGAATAGCATCATCTAAAGACAGTACAGGACGATTATCACCGAAAGCAAAACACGGCTAATGAAATGAAGTCGTATTAAATCAGCTGATGCTGAGGGAATTACATTAGGAAAAGAGACAGTGCAAGTAACAGATGAGTTTTTTCCATTTGCGTAGCAGACGATACTTGTAGTGGAAAGTTTACAAAATGTAGAGTGGCAATAGGAGAAAAATCGTTACTGAGAAAGAGGTATTTGTTAACATCAAGCATAGATTTAAGTGTTAGGAAGGCTGTTCCTAAGGTATTTGTATTGAGTGTAAACTGTTGTGAAACGTAGATGATAAACAGTTTAGAGAAGAAAAGAATAGAAGCTTTTGAAATGTGGTGTACAGCAGAATGCTGAAGATGAGTTGGGTGGATCGAATGACTAATGAAGAGATACTTAAGCAATTTGGGGAAGATAGAAATTGTTGATGGTATTCACCAACAATCGTCAATGACAGTGGAGTTCACAAGATGCAACATCGATAAAAAAATATTGAAAAACCATTTCACAACTTGATTGAAACAAGTGATCGGTTGCTAGTACACGTCCTGAAGCATCACGGATTTCGTCAGTTTGGTGATGGAAGATAGTGGGGTGGGGGGTCTAAAAAATGTAGACGGAGACTACTTCTTGCCTACAACAAGCATTTCTATGTAAGCAGAAATAGCTGTACAGAGACAGACAGGCTTGCACTCAATAGACTGGTGTATCGAACTGGATCAAACAAATCTTCAGAGTGAAGACAGTAACAACACAACATAATGAGAATTACAGGAATTAGTGGGTGTTAGGAAGCTCCACTCAAACACAACGAGAGATCTGTGAAAAGTAACATACTGGTAGGCAGTAATTGCATCTGTACTGCGAATAACAAAGAGGCTTGCGGACACCAATATATGATAATAAGATAATAAATAAAACCTGCAGACACGTACGAAGGAGCCACAGCTCGCAGTCCGAATTCAGTTCAGGCGAGTTCATGCAACAGCATACACTCCTGTAGATGGCGGCTGCGTGGGCCGCGGAAATACTGTTTCAAGATGAATTAGTGATCCGGCTTCAAGCCCCAAAAGAATGTTGTAAGATTAAAACTGTATGGGAGATTCTGAAAGGTTCAAGATACCGTTACAAATAAAGGAAACGACAACTTTGTGACTAATTATTTACAAGTTGCAAGCACTTTCTACACTCATTTTCTGAATGTAGCAGAGCAAATAGTTCAGTTGAAGAAGGAAACCAACACATTAAAACTGCCATTCCACAAAATTGTAAGTAACTAGAAGTAGCACCAACATCCTTGACTGTAATTAATAGAATTACAAAATTTCTAAAACATGAAAGAATATATGCAGTTGACGGAATTTCAAAGGAAATTATGAAAATATACTCTAATTTAGTAAGTAAAGTCCTCAGTGATATGTATTATGTATCACTGCCACAGGGGATTTTTTCCAGACATATTAAAATATGCAAATGTTAAATCGCTATATAAGAAGCTGACAATAAATATTTTAATAATTATTGCCTAGTTTCCTTATTGGCATGTTTATCACAAATTTTCAAAAAGTAATTTACTCAAGAGTAGTCTCATATCCAAGCAGAAACAATTTACCTGACATATTACAGTTTGGAATAAGGAAGGGTTCTCCACATAGGAGGCTTTTTTTACATTCACCTACCAAATTTACTACCTTAACGCTATCAGTACTAACGTATTTTCCGTAACGCATACTACCAACAGGGGGGGGGGAGGGGGGAGGGGGTACTTCATGCCCAACACAAAAACGTTTCAAAGAAAGTCGCTGATTGCGGTGGCCGAGCGGTTCTAGGCGCTTCAGTCCGGAACCGCGCGACTGCTACGGTCGCGGGTTCAAATCCTGCCTCGGTCATGGATTTGTGTGATGTCCTTAGGTTAGTTAGGTTTAAGTAGTTCTAGAGGACTGATGACCTTCGATGTTAAATTCCATAGTGCTCAGTCATTTGAACCATTTTGAAAGTCGCTGATTCTTGTTAACTCTTACTAACAACGTCTTTTTTTTAAATAGGTCCTAATGTATAAGAAGCGCTCAGTACTTCAAAATATCTTTTAGGACAATTTTAGCAGTGCCAACGCATTTCCCGTAATGTGTACGTAGAGAGGAGTGGTATTTTGTGACCATCACAGAAAGATTAAGAAATACAGATTTTCAGTATTTTAAACATAGTTGGACAACAGCAACGGTTCCACGTAATAAAATTATAAACAGCCGACCAGTTGCAATGGATAAAGAATTCTTTTCCTAGGTTTCGACAAATATAAATTTGTCTTCTTCAGAAGGTGGCAATTTAGTAAGGACTAATGTACCATCGCCGTTTTTACAAATGTCGGCATAGATCCATTTGTCAAAAATGAAATATAGCCCTAGAATTAGGGCTTGTCACGTAAATATAAATTAGTACATGGATCTTGCAGAGCTCACAACCGAATACAGATTTTGTTCACTGTCATTAAGTTTTATTCACGACCTACTATTTAAAGATACACAGAAGTGTAAGATGGGCCCTGAACTTGAAAATATGAATATGACGTTGGGTGCGAAAAGTCTCATTTACTGTTAAGACTGGAATTTTTGGGTATTCTTTAACTGAAAAATTCCAAACAACAACGGAATCTGATGTAAGAAATCATTACAAATAATAAATATTTTTTTCAGATTTTTTAAGATGTGAAGGAAATGACTAGGTTGCCATACTTTCAAAAGATAAGCACAAAAAATGAATATCGAGAGTAGCCATTTTTTGTGATCTTTTGAAGGTGTGTTTGATTGTGTGAATCGTGTTACACTTTTTGAAAAACTTAAGTTTCCTGGAACTGATGGCTTTACACACAACTGGTTTGAATCACAGTTAACAAACACAATCCAAAAAGGCGTTGTGAATAATTGAAACAAATTATCGAAATGTAGAAAACCTTGGTGACTGGGCATAAATGGCTTTCAGGTCAAAGGTAGAAGCATTTCCGAAACTTCAAAGTTTCTAAAAAGTTCGCGCGTGCTTGTGGTCAAAGCACACCGTGAGCGGCAAAATGGCGCTATCCTGTGGCTGCAGTCTCGAGTCTCGCGGGACGGTGTGTCGAAGAGCTGCCCAGCTCTGCTGCGTGCCGTCCCAGTAGCTGATACCCCCCCCCCCATCTCCCTCCCCCACCAAGCAGTGCAGTGAACGCGCCGTCCACCCTCGCAGCATGGCGTAGCGGTTTGGTAAAGGACAATATGTGCGCAGTAGTTTTGCTACTGCTGTTCCTTGTCGCTTCAAGTATTGACTCAGTGACAGTATAGCGAGCAGCCCAGTAGACCTGAATCGCGTACGGAAATCAAGTGCAGAAATCATCACCCCTGTGGCAGCCAACAGGCGACGTGAGACGACATGGGTAGGTCGCAAACAGCTGCTCGGAGCACCTCAGTGGAAATTGCGTCCACAACTGATGATTAAACTCCGGTTTCCCTTCCACCTCTGTCAAAACCTGGACAACACAATCTCTGAATCAGGAGCAGAGCTCAAGGCCAAGCGTCTGTCGACAACTATACTCTAGACTAAGATACAAACTTTTTCTCCTTGTCTTCAAGTTGACAGTAGCTGAAGCAAAGGTTGAACTACTGCAGGAGAAGAAAAGGCAACCTTGGTCCGACACCCGAAAAGCATCAGACTCTGCCAGAGAGATGCAAGTAGACTATCTAAAACAACAGTTAGCGAAATTAAAGACTGAAAATGATGAACACACACTAGGGAGCTGCAAGAACAAGTTAGCGGATTCACCACAAAGGTGATCGAGCAAGCACAAAACCAAGCGCAGATATTAAATGAAACAACCGGTTTACTCTTACCAGTCACTGTTTATTTACCTCCACGACGCGTTTCAAACGTTTAAACCTCCAATCATCAGGCAGATTTACATTTGGTAGCATGACATGTGTGTGTGTCTGCTGTGTTACGATTTTTTGGAGGAACCTGTGGCTCTGTGTTTCCTTTCTCCCACTAGACAGAGCCAGAAGGCAACAACATACCGACACACAGTGGACATGACGGATCGAAAAGTCATATAGACATTTTACTCTTAAGTAACGCTGCCAGAGGATGCGTAATGGATTGGAAAATACAAGACTACATTGCTGTCAGTGACCACCACGCGAGCACTTTCAGATTAACAAGAAATCAAATGGCTCTAAGCACTATGGGACTTAACATCTGAGGTCACCAGACCCATAGACTTAGAACTACATAAACCGATGGATATCACACACATCCATGCCCGAGGCAGGATTCGAACCTGCGACCGTAGCAGCCACGCGGTTCCGGACTGAAGCGCCTAGAACCGCTCTGCCACAGCGGCCGGCTGACTAACAAGACAAAACAACAAAACCAACCCAGTCACACCCAACACAAAGATGACTGACAGAGACTAAGAGAAATAGTACAAGACAGAAACCTTGAAAGCATCGACGGAAGCACTGACTTCGAGCCACACAGTCTCGTCAAAAAAGCACAAAATTCATTCATACCAACGACAAAGAACACAAAACGCACACAGATACCATGGACAAACGAACTGATTAGACTAAAAAAAAGGAACTTGAAGAGCGAGATGATTATACCAACGGTCAATAGCACAATGAGGTAGACAAAGAAGTCTGGAAGCATATAGGCTCGTAACGGACCAATAGAAAAATCAATTGATCAAAACACGTAAACAACTCTGGGACAGACGTGTGGCATCGCAAATACAGTCAGACATACGGGGAGAACCATACAAAATAACTACGTAAAAAATAAAGAGCCCACTGGTTCTGGGAACGCTAAGACAAGATGACGGCGCGATGACAAAGGTGTGGAGACAAACAGCCAATTCCTGCTGCACAACCTCCTACCTGATGACATCGTCAGTACTGACACACACTAACATGCGAGAGGAGCTGAGCGCACCATACAACACCTTCACAGTCACCTGTACTTTTGCCCAAGAAGAGGTGGCGATAGTGATCTCAGAGCTCAAAAATAAGAGAGCATCTGGACCAAAAAGAATTTATTCAGATGTATTAAAATAGATAATACCATATATCACTCCAGTCCTTACAACTCTGCCAAACTACACTCTACGGTTGGGTCGAGGCCTACAGTTTGGAAGGTCTCTAAGACAATCGCAATAGAGAGGGCAGCCGACAGGGGTCCATCAGATCCCAAGCCACATAGGACAATATGTCTTATAAATACACTTGTCAAGCTCCAGGAAAAGCTCTTGTGCAGGATTTTAAAGATGCACAGAGTTCTCCATTGCCTAAGCCAACACCAGTTCGGCTTCAGAGAGGGAAAGTCGATTGATGATGCCATAAACCAAGCGTTACAAACAGCCAACAACACCAGGCTAACTATGCAACGGCAATTGTGATTGACATTCCGGGTGCCTTTGATGATTTCCGGTGGCCCGCAATGTTCAAGAGATACAGACAACTGGAAATACCCGAAACACGATACAACACTCCACCAGAATACTGTAAGAAAAGATGGTTGGAAGGCGGATGAACTGCCGAAAGGTAATCAAACGACTTACAGAATGCTGCCCCCAAGGGTCGATCAGTGGCACGATCTTCTGGAACATCACTACTGAACCCCTTCTGCGACTACTGGAGGGAACAATAACGACAGATGGAGTTCCCGCATACGCTGACTACTTTCTTCTCGTAGTGCCTGCTAACAATAGTTCCCAGCTAGAAGAAAGAGCAAATGGAACACTGAAAACAATAAAACAATAGTGTCACAACAACAGACTCAAGATAGCCAACAGCAAAACAATATACACTCTACTGAAAGGGTCTCGCCGGAGAAACCATAGTGTTAAAATAGGGGACACAAACATCAAACGAACAGTCACCACAAGCTGTATTGAGGTACACAGAGAAGAAAGGCAAAATTTCCATGAACACACGAGCACAGTCGCAAACAAAGCAGAAAAAATACTACCCAAACTGGCAAGACTAAATTCAGAAAAGTTTAAACTCCCCTTGCCAGTTACACGGATATACCATTACGCTCTCTTCGAGTCGGTACTTAGCTTCACCGCCAGAACGAGGGCTCACAGGTTGAGCCTATCAACCAACTGAACCCTCGTCAGACGAGGACAAAGAAACGGCTTACTTGAGCTATCGGGAATTTTCGGTATCACCTCAGTGGACTCACTGTGTGTGGTGCTCGGTATCTAGTACACAACAGACATTACGATACGGATGCGTACTGGCTTGAGGTGTGAAGCCACAACTAGGTTCGAACTAGCAACTGGCACGAAAAGCCAATTAAAAACTGGAGAATAGATACCTGGCAAGGTGAGTGCGACTCATGTGAAAAGAGTTACTAAACACAGCCCTTCGAAATTCCTTCACCAAGGATCCTAAGTAGATATTCCAAAATTCGAATCAAGAACAGCTGCCAAATGAGTAACTTAAACATAGATATACTCAGAGTAATGAAGCAACTTAAATCACTTAACAAAAGCAAGTCTTCCGGTCCACACCAATTAGGTTCCTCTCAGAACATGCTATTCAAGAAAGATAGTAGGAGTAATCGGCTAAATTACAGGCTCATCTCATTAACGTCAATATACAGCAGGATTTTGGAACATATATTGTTATCGAACATTATGAATTACCTTGAAGAGAACGGTCTGTTGACACACAGTCAACACAGATTCTGGAAATATCGTTCTTGTGAAACAAAACTAGCTTCATACTCAGACGAAGTGTTGAGTGCTACTGACAAGGTATTTCCAATTGATTTCGTATTTCTAGATTTCCAGTAGGTTTTTGACATTGTATCACACGAGCGGCTTAGTGACGTTGCGTCATTATGGAATATCGTCTCAGGTATGTGACTGGATTAGTGATTTGCTGTCAGAGAAGTCACAGTTCGCAGTAACTGACGGAATGTCATCGACAAAAACAGAAGAGATTTCTGACATTCCGCAAGGTAGTGTTATAGGCCCTCTGCTGTTGCTTATCTACATAATCGATACAGGAGACAATTTTTTTAATCATTTGCGACGTAGAGATTTTGATAGAGTGAAAGCTCTTAAGAATGTCTCTGATTTTTTAAAGTCAGCGATACAATTGACGAGAATTTCTCTTAATCTCGATCATCAATGGGGTAACGAGAATGGAAAGGAAGAGATCACAGGCCCAAAACGTTTCCGTTTTGTATACTCCCGTAATATTGTTGCAAAGAATATCTGTGACCCCGTTATGCCTACAACTGACAAGCGTTGCGCATTTAACGGTCACTTGTCAGCGGCTGTATTGTTCCAGTCCAGTTTGTTTCCAAAACACAAGCTGTTATCCTCTGATAAAGAATTTCAGACAATTGTTAAATCATTTGGCCTGAATGAAAATGAACTGCAACAGAAATTGATTGTCATATTCAGTTGATGTGACTTCCAAACTGCAAATGTAGCTTTAACACTTCTGAACTATGCGTACTAGAATAATTTAGAAGCTGTTTTACTGGAATTAGTGTATCTATTACGAATTATTTGCACAATACCAATGACAACAGCGGAAGAATAATTTAGCAGCTGTTTTACTGGAATCAGTAAATCTATTACGAATTATTTGAAGTACCAGTGACAACAGCGGAAAGTGAGAGGTGTTTCTCCACACTGAAAAGAATAAAGACTTTCACTAGAAATACAATGAAAGAAGAGAGAATTGACATATATCGGTTGCAGCCACGGAATAGTAGTGGCTGTGCCGTTGTTTGTCTTTGGGTGTGGAGGGTCTCTTTCGCGCTGTGATCAGGGAAAGGGCAGAGCAGCTTATGAAAGATATGAATTTGCAGTTTTTTAATTTTATTTCATAAATTACTGTCCTGCCAGCAGAAAATATTAAAAACTATATATTTGTGTGAAAATTTATATACTCGTATTTTGGCATCAGTGTAAGAAGCTGTATTACATGATGGCTTAAATCATGTCACTTTTTAATTCACTAAATGCAATGTTTTCCCCATTCAAGAAACGTTAAGAGACAAAGTATTACATGGGATTGTTTGGCGAGATGTGTCGCCTCTCGTAATCTGAAGCCCATCGGCTGCCACTTCTGTAGAT
Source organism: Schistocerca serialis cubense (assembly GCF_023864345.2). NCBI lineage: Eukaryota > Metazoa > Arthropoda > Insecta > Orthoptera > Acrididae > Schistocerca > Schistocerca serialis. The sequence goes on from NC_064642.1 coordinate 734,637,196, forward strand.
GTAGAAGGACCGCAAGCTACACCAGTTCTTTCCCGATGTAACGGAGGGATTAAAACTCAAACATACCGATCTGAGCCGCGGAAAGATCCATTTCTTAACAGGACACGGCCATTATCCCACGCGCTTAAACCGGATGACTCTGAGGCAGACAATAATATGCACATGTGGGAAAGAAGGCTTCCCAGAACACATTGCTTTTTTCTGCGGACAATATACCAACATCAGACACATATTACACTTAAGCCTCAACTTTGTCCAAGAGACCATAGTCACCTGCTCATTGACGAAGACCAGTGTACCATGTTAAACGCATTCACTGACTATTTATCCAAAGCGACGTGTAGAGAGCATGTTCGAGCCACACAACAAGTCCACACGCAAAGCCATGACGGAATCCAAATGACGGAAGATCGCAATGATTCCGACTCGGAATCATGTGATTATACTACCGTAGATGAAAATGAAGAAGTACCCTAAATAGACAACACAATAGCTACGAAATGACATTAATCTTAGCAACTCTGTATCCAAATAGAAAAAGAACAAAAAATGTTCAAATGTGTGTGAAATCGTATGGGACTTAACTGCTAAGGTCATCAGTCCCTAAGCTTACACACTACTTAATCTAAATTATCCTAAGGACAAACACACACACCCATGCCCGAGGGAGGACTCAAACCTCCGCCGGGACCAGCCGCACAGATAAAAAAAAACATACTGACAACAAATTGTAAAGGAAATTTTTAGAGATTAAGGTGTAGTTAAAAGGAAATCTTGAGTAGATGTTGGATTTAGATGAAGAGGTGTGATCGGCGGTCAGCGGCTTGATGGTCAATTCCAAGACGCTCACCGTCATACACACTTGGTGAAAGCACATTCTTCCACTGTTATCTACCCTGAATTCTGTTTTTATTCTTCCTATGAGTATGGCTATGATTTCTATTTCGATATTCCAAAATTTTGTTAATTTCATAGATTAATTTTAATTTTAATAATTAACAGCCTCAGTTACATAAATTATCGTCAGATTGGGGATTTGTAGTTTTAGCTTGACGACGTCCACTATGGAAAGACGGTAGTTACTGTTATTCTGAAGAACGTTGGGTTATCCCGACTGAAACCTAGGTAACTTCTAGGCAAACGGTGCAACTGAGGCTGTTAATTATCAAAATTAAAATTAATATATACACAGTTGTTGACAGGGCCGCGAAATGTTCAAGTTATTTAATTTCATGAATATTTCTCTTTGCTGCAGACACAAATGACAACAGATGTTCATCAAGAAAAATTAAAACAATAGGTAAACAAACCAAGAAAAAATAAAAAACATAAAGAAAACAAAAGCAGAAGAAATACAATAGCCTACCTAGACGTGGTGGACATGGGAAACGGTGCGAAAGGAGGTGGTAGCCGGCATTATAAGTTGATATTATCACAGACCCCACGACCCATCACAGCGGCTAATGGACAATAAGACAAATAAAGACCTTTCCTGCATATGTGTCTCTGAAGCAGGCGTCTGGTTCGTCCACCCATGATGACTGTTGATCGATGACGACGAAGGCTGGAATGTGTAAGTCAGCACCACAACAGAACTTTCACTGAGCGGCGACAAGTGGGCTTGTAAGATGAATCACGTTCTATGCTAACTCCGACAGATGACCGTCGTTGCGTACGGCGCAAAACGTCTGAAAGCAAACACCCTACAACTAGGATGGAAAGTTACGGTCTGGGGGATGTTTCAGTGACATTTGCTGGGTGATCTCGTCATTCTGGAAGCCACAACGGATCGACGCAATTAAGCTTCCATCCATGAGACCCATTTCCACGCCTACATGCAGTTTGTCTTTCGGAGGCACGATGTCCTCTGTCAGTAAGATAATGAAAAGTGTCACACAGGTCGTAGTGTAAGTTCGTGGTTCGAAGAGCACGAGGATGAGTTGTTTACCGTGTTCCCACGGCCACCAAACTCCGCCAACTGGAACCCAAACGAGAACTTATGAGACCGTATCGATCGAGTTGTTTGCGCCATGGATCCTCAACCGAGAAACACAGCGCGGCTGACCACTGCATTAGAATCATCATAACTCCACATTCCTGTCGGTACCTTCTAGAACATCACTGACTTTCTTCCTGCACGCCTGTCAGCGGTCCACGCTCCACAGGGTGGTCACCCACAATTTTGACTCGTCGTCACGTTAATGTCACTGCACGATGTTCATACGTACATACACACGAAGCTTGCTGATAAGTAAGGACTCCTAATTTTTTGATAAAAGCTCTTAAAGTTGTTAACATTCTACATCTCTATTCTTCATTTCTACATATTTCCACCCTTCTGTCGCTAGACGGCTCCGAATTGTAGCATATAGCATGGCGGTTGTAACGTAAGTCCGAAGGCTGTCCAGAAAGTAAGTTCCGATCGACCGCGAAATGGAAACGACTGTGAAAATCCGATAAAGCTTTGCGAAGATGTTTTGGGCAGTGTCTCTAGTATGACCCTAGGTGGAATTACGTCGCTCTTTTCATTCCTGAGCTCACAGTGAACGCGTAAAGATGTCTAGAAATTAGTGTCTCCCGCCAAGTACGAGAGCCTGGTGAGAAATTTCCCCTGAAGGTATGCAGCCAACATTACATAACTGTCGTGCGGTTTCTTCTTCAAGACAATTCTCAGCCGCATTCTGCAGGGGCAATGAAGATGTTCCTGCATCGTTTCAATTGGAAATGTTTGATTACCCTCAATACAGCCCGTAATTGTCTCCCACTGAGTTTCATCTCTGCTCACACGAACCGCTGGCTATGAAGACTACATTTTGGCACAGACAACGAGCTTTAGGCCAGCGTAGAGAATTGGCGGAAAGCACTGGCGGCTGCCTTCTATGATGAGGGCACTGCAAAGTTGATACAACGATACGACAAATGTCCAAGTCAGAACGGCGACTACATAGAGAGGTAGCTGGAAGGTGTAACTAACTGCTACAAATAAAACATTTCTGATTTTCACTGTGGTTTTCATTTCGCGATCAATCGGAAAATTACTTTGTTGACAGCCTTCGTATATCGGTGCGTGAGAAATTGCGTGCTATAATCGCATTTCGAATTCGGAAACTTCGTTCACAAATGGAACACCCTCTCCTTCACCATGACAATGCCACACCACACACGACCACCGAGACATCAACAACAATCCAACGCCTTGGGTTCACTGTCATCGATAATCCTCCATGCAGTCGCAATTTCAACCAATCGTAGTTTCATCTGTTTCCAAAACTTATGAACAAGCTATGGTTATTTGACTATGGTAGTGATGAAACGCTGCGAGCCGTGGTGAGGTCGTGGCTCAGTCAACAAAATCACTCACTGTATAGTGACGGTATCAACAAACTGGTCTTCCGTTGGGAAAAATGTGTTCGTCGTCAGGGTGACTACGTTGTGAAATATATTTGGACAGACAAAGAACATAGATGTAGAATTTTGATAACGTTTGTGCCGTGGCGCGCTGCCGGCTACCGCGGCAGAGTTAAACGGCGCCTGCAACTTAGTGAGGGCGCGTTCCGCCAGCCGGCGCTAGAGGCGTTCCCGCCAAACATTCAATCAGCCGCGATCTACGCACGCGCACGAGCCTTTTTCCGGCGCGGATGGTCACACTATGATATCACCATCCACCAGTCAGGGATCGCCAACGGCCGCCAATACTCACTCCGGAATCATCGGAGGAAGACTGGAGCCGTCGTGTTAAATAGCTGGAAGAAAGGGAATGCAGGCGTCTGTCGACCCGCCGCGCACTGCAGCCCGGAAGATACTTTGACGCAGCCACACGTCCAGGTGCCAGGTCTTCACTATGCCGGCCATCGATCCCGGACTCTGCGCCCGTCTACTTCCTCGGCGTCCGCCGGAAAGTGTCGAGAGAAAAACCGACAAAGGAAAGTAAATTCTGTTCAGTTGCTAATATTTCAATTCAATAAGGTGGCATATTCTTTGGCTTGTTATAAAATTTTGGTAGCAGAAGAAGCCTTTTGTTTTCGAAGAAAGTTTATCTTTTTGTAAAATTAAGCGGTGGTCTTGCTCCATCTACTAAAAGTTTTTGTTCGACATGGATGTTAATCTGTGGTTAAAAAGATTTGTGAGTTTTCACATAAGGAAATTCGGAGACATTACTTTTAAGTACGCTCTCATAACATATACTCAACTTGCAGCAACATTTCTCAGCAGGTATGTCGTGATGCTATTGGAGGGTAGAGAGACGCTGTACTTTGTTCTACAGAAGTGATACGTTAGACCAGATAGTTTTCAGTGGTGTTGTTACAGACTGGGGCTGCAAGCCATCGTTGCTAAAGGACATTCATGATTGTTCAAAGTTTAGAAATAAGTTCTCACATTCACTTGCATTCTGTTCCGCCTTACTGCCCCAGTGTAGACCGTTGCACACTTAAAGTAAATGTGAACTGCTTACGTAACTCATTTTATCATGTTGTGCTCGGATTGACTTCTTAAATTTGATATATGGTTTAACTCCTAGTCAATGATTGGGCTTCGCTCAGAGCATTTTTGGATTTATTTACACTAGTGATACGATCTTCAGCCGAGCAGTCCATTTACGTATTTACACTACTGACCATTAAAATTGCTACACCACGAAGATGACGTGCTACAGATGCGAAATTTAGCCGCCAGGAAGAAGATGCTGTGATATGCAAATGATTAGCTTTTCAGAGCATTCACACAAGGTTGGCGCCGGTGGCGACACCTACAACGTGCTGACATGAGGAAAGTTTCCAACCGATTTCTCATACACAAACAGCAGTTGACCGGCGTTGCCTGGTGTAACGTTGTTGTGATGCTTCGCGTAAGAAGGAGAAATGCGTAACATCACGTTTTCGACTTTGATAAAGGTCGGATTGTAGCCTATCGCGATTGCGGTTTATCGTATAGCGAAATTGCTGCTCGCGTTGGTCAAGATCCAATGACTAGGTTCAGGAGGGTAATACGGAACGCCGTGCTGGATCCCAACAGCCTCGTATCACTGGCAGTCGAGATGACAGGCATCTTACGCGCATGACTGTAACGGACCGTGCAGCCACTTCTCGATCCCTGAGTCAACAGATGGGGACATTTGCAAGACAACAACCATCTGCACGAACAGTTCGACGACGTTTGCAGCAGCATGGACTATCAGCTCGGAGACCATTGCTGCGGTTACCGTTGACGCTGCATCACAGACAGCAGCGCCAGCGATGGTGTGCTCAACGACGAACCTGGGTGCACGAATGGCAAAAGTCATTTTTCGGATGAATCCAGGTTCTGTTTACAGCAAAATAGCGGTCGCATCCGTGTTTGGAGACTTCGCGGTGAACGCACATTGGAACCGTGTATTCGTCATCGCCAAACTGGCGTATCACCCGGGGTGACGGTATGAAGTGCCATTGGTTACACGTCTCGGTCACCTCTTGTTTGCGTTGACGGCATTTTGAACAGTAGACTTTACATTTCAGATGTGTTACGACCCGTGGAACTACCCTTCACTCGATCCCTGCGAAATCCTACATTTCAGCAGGATAACGCACGACCGCATGTTGCAGGTCCTGTACGGGCCTTTCTGGATACAGAAAATGTTCGACTGCTGCCCTGGCCAGCACATTCTCCAAATCTCTCACCAATTGAAAACGTCTGGTCAATGGTGGCCGAGCAACTGGCTCGTCACATTACGCCAGTCATTACTCTTGATGAACTGTGGTATCGTGTCGAAGCTGCATGGGCAGCTGTACCTGTACACGCCATCCAAGGCCTGTTTGACTCAATGCGCAGGCGTATCAAAGCCGTTATTACGGCCAGAGGTGGTTGTTCTGGGCACTGATTTCTCAGGATCTATGCACCCAAATTGCGAGAAAATGTAATCACATATCAGTTCTAGTATAAAATATTTTTTCAATGAATATCCGTTTATTATCTGCATTTCTTCTTGGTGTAGCTATTTTAATGGCCAGTAGTGTAACAATGTGCACTGACCATTCACATTAATGTGACATCTGTCGCAAACCTGAATAACCACTTTTCCCAGTGTGGACGTGCAGGAAGAGAGTGAATGAGTTTCCAGGAGGTACTGGCAATAATGTGGAGCCATGCCGACTCAAGAGCTGCAGCCAGCTACGCTGATTTTCTCAGCTGAAGATCCAAGTAACGAAGAGTCCGATTCAGATTGATGGCAGAGGAATATGGATGGTAAAGTCATTGTGGTGTTCTTCAAATCACACACATAATCTGTGAGCTCTGAAGTTGCATTTTCCTAGTGGTAGATGCCACCGTACCGAGGAAAAACAAACTGGATGTAGGGGTGGAAATGGTCCTCAAGGTTAGATGCAGACTTGTGTTGATCCACCGTGCCTTCCACGATGACCAGATCACTCGAGGGATGCCGTCCGGCCTCTTGGACCCTTCCGACGATTGTAGCAGGGTGTTCAGTATCAGACGTTTCACGCCGTACTCGCCAACGGACATCTGTCCGTTGGAGGATGAAACATGATTCATCTTAAAAGGCTGCCTACCGCCAATCAGTGGACGTCCAATTACGGTGTCGGCGTCCCAATTCCATACTCCGTCGCCAGTGAACAGTAGTCAGCATGGGGGCGTGAACCAGGAGCCTGCTGGCGACGCCAACACGCAGCAACGTTTTGGACTGTTGGGAGTCCTTTAGTTCAGGTGCACTATCAGTTGCTCAACAGTCGCACGTCGCTCCGCCAGTTCATATCCCTGCAGCCCGTCGTTCATCCCTGTGATCAATGGCCCGTAATGCACGTAAGACTGTAACCATGGCGAATATCATTTTGGGTTGCGCACAAACGCAGGGACCTGCGAAGCAATATGGAATCTCCAACTCATGTTAGAAGATAGGTTAGAGGAAGGCAAGTCTATGTTTATAGTGTTTATTGATTTTAGGAAATTTTCGACAATCACATAAAATTTTTATGATTTACCGAAGAGTTCTTAGCCTATATTAAATGATCAGTTCTTAGTTCTGCCAGAGGACTTGGAAAATCAGTTGAAGAGAATGGATACTAGCTTTAAAAAATGGCATGAACAGCTGAGGAAATTAAATTAAGAAATGACACCACGAAAGTAGTTGATATGTTTTGCTATTTCGGCCGTAAAGTAATAGTTAACTGGCGAAGAAGACAGAAAATACACACTGGCAACAGCGAAATAACTCTTTCTGAGAAATAGGACTTGGTTAACATGCAATAAAAGTTTGAATATTGAGTAGTCATTTATGAAAGTATTTGTCTGTAATGTAGCTTTGAACAAAAGTGGATTCTGACGTCCAACATCTCAGACAAGAAGAGAATGGAAACGTTTGAAATGTGGCGATGCAGAAGAAAGCTGAAGATGATGGATGCATCGAATAAGAACAGATCAAGTACTGTATCAAATTGGAGGAAAATGTACACTGCAGTGTAATTAAAAGAATGGTTCAGTTCATAGGCTGCATCTTAACTATCAAGGCATCAACTATTTGATGGAGAGAGAGAGAGAGAGAGAGAAGGCGGTGGAGTGATAAAAATTGTAGAGGGAGACGTGGCTACAGTACAGAATGCAAGTTCAAAATTATGTAGGTGTCAGAATATATGCAAAGATGAGGTGGCTTGCACAGGATAGACCAGCGTGGTGTCTTGCATCAAACGGGTCATAAAAGGAACCAAGCTCTCGTGGCCTGTCGCTTTCCATTTTTTTTTTTTTTTTTGCCTTGATTCAAATTTTTCTTGTTAAATCCCCGAGTGACTAAATGTGAAATGACAGAAACCAAATCTTGTTTATGAGTAGGTGAAGCTACGAGCACATCAGTCCACAGGAGAAAATGAAGGAAAATATGTGGAATATGAAGAATTCTTGCCTTGCCTGAAACAGCATCCCTCAGTTACAGTGTACAGCATGTGAGGGTGGCGGAGAAAACAGCCAGTGGTGGCAACTCGGCGCCCAGCAGATCACAAGTGCTATATCGCCTCTTCAGGGAGAACTAGCCGGGGAAAAAGGAGCCATGACACTGGTAACCGTATCGGTGTGCCTAGTATGTAGGTATATTTGAAAATATTCTTAATACTACTTCAACCTTCTGCTTTACGATCACTAAGATCTTTATCATCCAAGGATGTTTATCTGTGTTCCTTTTTTGTGGTGTTTTGTGGTGTGTACTGTGCTCCGCCCTCATACGTTGTTTTCAGACTTGACACGAGTCCTCATCGAGAATGCCATAATCAGCGTGGCATAGCACTCTAGTCACGCAGTAGTTAGTACACCGGCAATTAGTCATATGGTGATGGGTAGACAAGAACTGGATTTCACTGTGTTACTAGAATAATTTATAGTGGGCTTACGGTTAATTATGGCTCTAGTATACTCTTTTTCTATGTCTTTAACTTGTATATATTAACTGTTTTGGGTGAACGTTTTCTAGGCCATAAGAGAGGTCGATTTTTGTACCCTTACTAGTCGGGTGCTATAGGATTATCTTGTGCCACGTTAATGTTCGCACATACGATGGCCAAAGTCTGGTAAGTAAATACAGTTTATTGTAAGCTTTCCAGTCATGAATTGTTCCGACAATGTAATGGGAACATTACAAATTCGAATGCACACTGTTGTGTTGGCAGAAGAACCGTGTTACTAGTGGAGGCCGAAATGCACGCGTTTCAGCTCACGCAGGCTGGCGTGAGGAGGGAAGAACTATATTGACGTGAGGTCTGGTACATGACAAGGAATTAGAATTCAGAAAGCGGACGTAATTAGTTTCATACTTAACCTTAATCCATTAATGATGAACGTCGCTCTTGATTCACAATATTATCTGTTCAGAATACATTCTTGAGGAATATGGCGCCTTGCTAGGTCGTAGCAAATGACGTAGCTGAAGGCTATGCTAAAGTGTCGTCTCTGCAAATGAGAGCGTATGTAGACAGTAAACCATCGCTAGAAAAGTTGGCTGTACAACTGAGGCTAATGCTAGTGAGTCTCTCTCGACTAGACCTGCCGTGTGGCGGCGCTCGGTCTGCAATCACTAAGAGTGGCGACACGCGGGTCCGACGTATACTAACGGACCGCGGCCGATTTAAAGACTACCACCTAGCAAGTGTAGAGTCTGGCGGTGACACCACACACATAATAATATTTGGAAAAATGACCGATGAGAATCCATCAGTATTGTGAAGGCGAAGTGAGACAGGCTGCACGAAGTAAGCTGAAACCAACTCCGGACTCTCCAGGCCCGACTGAGACGCCTGGGGCGGTGTCAGTGTGCCGACAGGCATCCCGCCGAACAAACACCGGGGCTCTTCCTAATTCCAGAGCGGCTTACTGGCCTTGGCGGAACAAAGCCATCGGCCAAACCGACCGCAGTATATACCTGGGCACTTGCCAGTGGCGTCAGACTGCAAGGCACTTGACCAGAAGTGGGCATCCCTCAGACTCCATTTCGCAGCAAATCGACTAGTAGCTGACGCACCTGTACGATGAAAACAGCATTGAGTTATCGAATCGATATCTCCGGTGTACGCTGATGACGCACTCTGTCGACACTAAGGTTTTTTCATGCTTCTATCCCCCATGCTATTGACTGGATCACAAGCTCTATGCAGTTTGTGCTAAAGAGGGTGGACACCTGTATCCTAATTCAATTTCTCTTCTCCCAGAGAAACTAAAAGATGAGCAATCGGTGACAAATCACTCGATCTGAAATTCGGTTTTCAAGTTCTTGTCGCTGACTAAGAAATCAGTTTTCAAATAACTTCCGGGAATTCAGCCAGGTAATACCTTCAGCGACCGCCGATATTTCGGCAGGAGAACACCCCGCCATTTTCAAGGCAAACTGCAACGGACAGGCGGCGTACATGCAAATTTAATACCTCGGTTCTCGGACAGAAGCAGGAAAGATAACACACACACACACACACACACACTGAACACTAGTGCCACCAAAGATGACCAAAGTCAGAGCTATCGATAGTGAGACTATGAATTCACAGGTGAGGCAGCATTGACTCTGTTGTATACGCCAGGAGAAACTTAGGTCTAGCAAATCTGTTGTATCAATCCACCAAGGCCACCCTGTTCCTTCCTCTGCCCGCAATTAACCATTTTCTTTCCTCTCGTCAGACAGCTATCTCATAATCCTGTCATTACCACATGGCAGTAGTAGGGTAGAGGGGTTCTCGGTGCAATTTTGACATCAAATTGATATGAAAATTAATTACATTGATCAATTAATCACCCCCAAACATGACCACCCCTGCCCACCCCCTCTCGCCCCCAACCATTCCCATTCCCATCCCAGATGACGTCACGTGTTTTTCTCAGCTGCACATGTACCCAGCCCCCTCTCCCCTTCACGACCCCACACCCTCCCCACAACCAACCCTATTGACGGAATTTCAAATTTTAGCTGAAATTCCTTTGTCCCAGGGCTGCGCTGACATTCCTCCTCAACCCCACCCAGGAATTGGCGGGAAGTTAAAAATTGGCAGTACGCTTTCTGGGACTCGAACCCTGGTCCTCCTGGGTGTAAAGCCCAAGTGCACCCTCCTAAAACAATTAAACCACCAGAGGCTCTTGGAACTGACGGGAGATTTAAAATGGCGGTGCCCTTTGCGGTACTCAAACACTAGCCCTCCTGGGCAGAAAGCCCAAGTGCATCCCCAACACACGGAAACTGTGTAGATGTGGGAGAGGAAGGTTAGGTTAGCGTACTTTACATATTTCGGTCGCGAAACTGACGCCAGGATCGATCCTAATTACGTGATTAACTACCAAGATCAGTCCTAATTACACAACTATCTGCATAGTGCTGCACAAAGATGGCATAAAATCGCAATATAACTCAAAAACTAAGGATACCATGCAACTGGTGTTATCCTCCTGGAACAAATTTCGCAATACCACTCGAAACCAGCGACAGAAACACTCAGACCCTACCCTAGACGTAGAAGCTGGCGGGTAAAAGGCTGGGGTGTAAGGTAGTATGTTTATTCTTTTTGGTGGGAATTACGTTCAACTGACTAGATGCCGGTGTTGGACACATAGGAGTTTAAAAAATGTTTTACCTGCAAGCATACAGAACTATCGTTGTTTAACATCAGAGATCGCTTCAGATGCCTACTAAAAATCACCTGGCAGCCCAGGTAATCGAAGCCAATACACGCTATCACAGCTGATGAAAAAAATGTGTCACATTTCTAGTTCGATTTTGTCATGGTAAAAAAGCAGCACTCATAATGAACGGGTCATAATGCAGCACATGTGCTGGGGAAAATCGTCGTCCTAATAGACTGCAAAGGCGGCGGTAGTTGAACATGCGTTCTGCTCGATGTGCAATCAAAAACTCCCGAAAATCGAGGCCCTCTCCCCTCCCTCCCTCCAGGGAGGGAGGGAGCTAATCCTCCGATAGCCTCACGGCACACGCTGACCACTGTCCACCTTGAGGTGATGGTCCTTTTCCAACACAAAAGCAGGTATGGTTACCTAAACAATAGGAGGTAAAAGGACGGCTGTCCCAAATGCAACTTGTTCGTCTGAAGTATAGTGACACAGCCACCCCTAATAGTTATGGGGCGCACCTGACACAGACTAGGCAGGCCCCCACCGCCCTCTCGTTCTGTGATGGAAAACACTTATATTTAACGTCAACAACTCTTCCTTGCACTTTATTAAAAGTATTTCCTGGAAAGACCGGACCCCTCTGGAGAGCAACAAACTTCCAGAGACTGGTCCAGCTGGGACCGAGGGAGAGCCACAGTCTCGTAGGGAAATCGTCCACCATTCTGCGCTTGACTATTTCACGTCAACTCGATTCCTATAATAAAGCAACTATTAAAAAAAAGAAAAAAACATTCGCGACAATAATAAACGTCCTCTATCCATGGAAATAGATAATGTCCATTTTCATTTAGTTTTATGAGTAAAATCAGTATAGTTTTTTACGTTTGACTGCACTCGAATCTCACTATTTTGTGATGTACACTGAAGTGTACCGCCACCGATCACGAATGGTCGGTCGAGACACACCCACCCTGAGTAAAAGCAGGAAATTCGACAATTTGGATGCGAAAACTACCGATCACCGCAGAATGTCCTCGTTATTGCGAAATTAAATTCATCATGAGAGTCACTTTGCATGGCGAATAATTTCTTTTTTTTCTGTAGTCGGATAACACTCACAAGAAATGACATCTGAAGCTGATCACGGAGGGATTCTACAGCCCACAATATACATTCCGCATAAGGATCGTGCTATTAAAAACACGATCGTCGCGACTACGTTATCGTCACCCTGTATAAAAAGTGGTCTTGAGTGTACAGGTACACACACGAACCACTGATAGTGTTACGCTTTCTAGAAATGTTGTCCGTGATTTGGAATGAAGTCTATCCGTTCAACCACATACTTGCGTTGAATCCTGTACAGATATCTTTTAATGATTGCAGCCACTGGTGAACTTTCGTGGCACTCTCATATCTCAAAATGAGTCACTTACCTATCTGCTAAGGATCCCATACGACAAAAACTCCAGCTATGTTTTTTAGACAGTCCCTCTGCATCTTGTAGCTGCACCTACCTCTATACCCCCGCCATCCATGCAGCTTAGTCCATCCTTATAAGGATGTCGGAGAGGACTATATCTAAGACCTTCTGCATCCTGTGGAGAAACAAGACGAGCTGAGTTATGCGGCAGAAGCTCGTGTTGACCACTCAGTAGAAATGGGACCATGATGTCCTATCTCCAGCAACTGTGTACAGCGTGTAAGACCAGCGCCAAACGAAGCATTCACCTACAACACAAGCTAGTAGGATAGTACGAGCAGTTACATTTGTGTTTGTTGTTGGGTAAATTAGGAAGATTACACGTCATACATGGCATGGAGGAAGGACGAAGGTTTTGCGACACATCTCCAAACTACATACAGGTAGTCCGAAACAGATCTGTGTCTCTCAGGGTGCATTCATGTCTATCACCGAAACATATGTGATGATAATATTAAATACACAGGTACTGGTTCACTGGAGCGGGTGGTTCGTGATCCAAGTCGCTTCCACAGACTGGTGTACACTTTCATGACCTGTACTACGGGATGACCATATCACACTATCAATCACACAAGAGGGTTTCTGTATTGCTCCTTCATAAGCAGTATAATACTTTTTTTTTCGTTTGTAACACATCCAATCAGTGTAGAACATCATATACTTGCGAAACTTTTTCCCAGCAGCATAACACCAGTTGTGCCGGCCGGAGTGGCCGAGCGGCTCTAGGCGCTACAGTCTGCATCCACACGACCGCTACGGTCGCAGGTTCGAATCCTGCCTCGGGCATGAATGTGTGTGATGTCCTTAGGCTACTTAGGTTTAAGTAGTTCTAAGTTCTAGGAGACTGATGACCTCAGAAATTAAGTCCCATAGTGCTCAGAACCATTTGAACAATTTTTAACACCAGTTGTATGGCATCGTCAGTTTTTGCGCTGTATTACGATTTTGTGCCATCCTTGTGTATCGTTATCCATATAACTGTGTAATTAGACCCGATCTTTGTGATTAATTACGTAATTAGAATCGAGTGGTATTGCGAAATTTTTTCCCAGCACGATAACACCAGTTGTATGGTATCGTTAGTTTTGCATTGTATTGCGATTTTATGCCTTCCTTGTGCAGCGCTTAGCATGTAGTTGTGTAATTAGGACCGATCTTTGTGATTAATTACGCAATTAGGATCGATCTTTGTGCCAGTTTCCCGACCGAAATAAGTAAAGTACACTAAACTAACCTTCCTCTCCAACATCTAGTTTCAATGTGTTGGGGGTGCACTTGGGCTTTCCGCCCAGGAGGACCAGGGTTTGAATACCGGAAAGAGCGCCGCCATTTTTAACTTCCCGTCAATTCCAAGCACCTCTTGTGGTTTATTTGTGTTAGGACGGGTGCACTTATGCTTTATGCCCAGGTGGACCAGGGTTAGAGTCCTGGAAAGGGTACTGCCAATTTTTAATATCTCGCCAATTTCCGAACAGAGGTAGGGAGGGATATCAGCACAGCCTTGGAGCAAAGAAATTATCTCCAGAATTCAAAATTCCTGCCGAAACGGTTGGTTGTCGGGAGGGGGCGTTAGGAAGGGGAGAGGGATTAGAGGTCTGGGGGAAACGTGCAGCTGAGAAAAACACGTGACGGGCGGAGGTGGGCCTAGTCTGGGGCGGTCGGTGGGCGGGGATGGGCGGGGTGGGGGTGATTAATTGATTAATTTATTTAACTTGCATATCAACTTGATATCAAAATTGCACCTAGAACTCCACTACCCTACTACTTATGGCGTGGGGTTCACAAAGGAAATGAGGCACACACCGTGTTTCAATCACGACTGAGACACTTACGGTGACTTCGTGCGATGGGTGACGCAATCTCCAATGGTGCAGTCTACCTATGATGATGAGCTACTTTGCCACTACGTGAGCCACCTAGGCCGAATGCCGTTACTTCTGTCGACCCGGAAGGATGTCTGGTGCTGTCCACTGGTACCTACCCCGGCTGCCTCTTCCGAGGAACATCTAGGTGACCCCCCCTTGCCACTAGCCCCATCTTCTCCTGACCACACCGACGCCAAATCGCATTCCTGGACCACTGTCACAGGGGCAGGCGACTCGTCTGAAGTGAGTGGAAGGGTGAAGTGTAAGCATGTGGTATGTTCTTTGTTTCGGTGCTGCGAATGGCAGTGGCAGAAGGTATTCCCGCAAAGCGGCGCGACCACACCGACGCGAACTCACATACCTGGAACACTGACCACTGTCACGGAGGAAGACGACTCGTGTGAAGTCAGAGGAAGTGTCAAACGTAAGTGTGTGATATGCTCTTTGTTTTTGTACTACCTATGGCAGGGGCAGCTCCCACAATACGTAGTCCCGCCCCACCCGTCAAGACAAGGACGCGAAAACACTGACGCTCAACTCGCAACCCTGGACCACTGTTACGGAGGTAGACGACTCGTCTGAAGTGAGTGGAAGGGCGAAGCATAAGTGTATGATATGTTCTTTATTTTGGTATGCCAATGGCAGTGGCAGACCATAGTCTCGCAAACCATAACCCCATCCTCCCCCCCCCCCCCCCCCCCTCTTGCCAAGAATAGTGGATTGTTCCCCAATCCTGAGACCTTAATAAACTGTGCGTTGTAATGTTTGACAGTCTTTATATTGCCAAACTTATCAGTGTATTATATTTTCTTTTTCCTTCTTTAGTTTTCAACCAATAGAGGGCACTGGACAAATAATATCTTTCCGTGCCTCTCAGGAACGTAAACACTATTTCACAGGTTTTCTTAAATAATTCGTCAAGATAGTTCTAGTTCTTTAAATTTTTGGTAAATCAGTTAAGAAGGATTTCTTCAACAGATAGCCTCCTCTGAAGGATTTCATACAATACTAATCATCAATGATTTTTAAAAATGCAACCATGTCTCGTGTTTCATTTGGAGAGTGTAAATTTCTTTTGTATATTTGATGCCTTTATGGCAACGTATTTAGTTCTATTGGCCATTTTGTTGTGATATTCTTGTTTTGACGTTCTGAACTGTCTCATAGAATGTGACCCATAATTATGATTATTTATCACGACCTACAAAATCTCACACTAGCATCCAGTATACAATCTTCATTTGGTAAGGGTGCTGTATGTGTGCAAGTCAACAGAACAACTCCGAAGGTTAAATTATTGTAAGAAGGACATTTATCTTCTTGTAGGATGGCGATTCTGTTTGTCTTGGTGTAACGGCTCCAGCCGACCGCGGTGGTCTAGTGGTTCTAGGCGCGCAGTCCAGAACCGCGGGACTGCTACGGTCGCAGGTTCGAATCCTGCCTCGGGCATGGATGTGTGTGGTGTCCTTAGGTTAGTTAGGTTTAAGTAGTTCTAAGTTCTAGGGGACTGATGACCACATAAGTTAAGTCCCATAGTGCTCAGAGCCATTTGAACCATTTTTTTGTAACGGCTCCATATGAGCCGCTGCATGGTTCTATGAATGTTAAGAGCAGTGTAGTCAAACATTGTTCAGAGCTTCGAATACGGCTACGTTGGGTCAGAGAGGTATTAGTGGCCACTGGTCAGCACCCATTGTGAGGTTGGTACAGGTAGAAACCGCTTACGCTCTCTGAGCCCTTTCGGCCACCGTGTGTTAACTCAGGACGGCAGAGACTATTAGATTACTCTTCCGCAGGGCGCCGGTGAGTACGGATTCTCTGACTAGCATCTCTGCTGAGTTGAAATGTGTGAGAGCTTTGAGTTTCCGGTGGTCACTCTGGTGCGTGGCACTGATAATCATGCCGCACCAACTAATTCAATCAGGGAAAGGTGTTAATTTCATTAGTGTTCACTTTATTCGTTGAGATATTTTGTGCAACTATAACTTGGCCTGGACGAGCACTGCCACCACGTTATGTACAACTTTAGGAAGTTTAGCGTATTATGTATGAATGTGTTGTGTGCTTTGTGGAATGCTTGTGCTGAATTTTATTTAATTTACCGTCATATTTGTGTTTCATTCCCAAGAACTTAGTAGCCCGTACTCTGGTGCACCATGTGTGTTTCTGCGTACACCATGAGGCTCCACTTCGACATAAACACATCTCGTGTTCCAATTGAAGCCTCAATTTCGTGACGGAATAGATGTGTTCTGATTTGGTAAACTTATTTACGAAATTACTGACTTGTACGGAATTTTGGAAGTGGACTTTGCTCTCTGAAATTGACCGTTAAAGGCAGTCGCGCTATGACTTAGTGAGATTAAATATGGAATAGGGAAGCATTTATCTTAAATTCTATCATTCGATGTGTGAGTGACCGATGTGAATGTTGCCTGTGTGATCTTGATAAATCGTATCCAGTAACTTTACTTTTTTGTCCCACATGTGTCACTCCAGATGCTGCGCTGTATAGTGTGCCATGTGTCGAAGCACGCGCTAGTATCCCAAGTAACTGTATTTTAACTTCTATGTGAGTGTTACTGTTAATGAGGAAATAAATATGAATTATTGCTTAATTCTTTGTAATTACACCTTACTGCACCATTCTGATGCCTAGTCACGATCCTTAAAATCAGTCAGTTTGCACTCCTCTTAGCAATGTTTCAATGGCATTTATCCTGATTATTGTACATCCAATATATGGATTGGTATTTCTGATAAGCCAGAGTGAAGGTGATCGTAAAAATTTCTGTCACGGTAGTTCAGGCAGTCTGGTGGCACCAGTGGGATTTGTTTATCGTTTCGCGTTCCCACTAGTTCAGTCGGGTCTGTGCGATATGCATCAAGGGCTCTCTTTCCCGATCGACATTGTTCTTAATAGTCAGGGGTAAGGTGTTAAGTCATACTCTCAGTCACAAATTTTGTAGGGCTCTATAACATGACAGTTGATCCCACTCCTGTAAGTGAATTCAGCCAACGTCTCGTTTCCTAAGTAATATCGCCCTTATTTATATTCGATTAAACACTTGTGTCTGGTAATACTTTAGGAGTCCTATCAGTAGATCACTGTATGGTACCATAATCTTTTTATTGTTTAGTATTTATTATTAGGGCCATCTGCCAGATACGAGTGATCAGATATTAAATTATCATAAATAGAATTATACGGAAGTGAAAACTTTCAAACTGACCACAAACAGGGTCATATCATAATTTCCTCCATAAATTGTCTGTTTCGTGATAATAACTTCGGCAGTTAAAAGGGGGTTGAGTGTATTAGCCTAACTAATACAGATTTCTTTCATGAATTTGGGTAGGATGACCACCTCACCACCCCACCACCTCGCAACTACAACAGGAATAACATCAAAAACATGGTGTATCACAGAAAACACTTAGCACAAATATCGCCAAAGTCTTAGTGGCGTGTAAACAAAAAAAAAAGTTCAAATGTGTGTGAAATCTTATGGGACATAACTGCTAAGGTCATCAGTCCCCAAGCTTACACACTACTTAACCTAAATTATCCTAAGGACAAACACACACCCATGCCCGAAGGACTCGAACCTCCGCCGGGACCAGCTGCGTGTATTCTTGAATTCCCATATGGGAAATAAGTGTTTGTGTTTTCATTTGTTATTAGTTCTCTGAAAGAAACGTTGAGTGTAGTGTTCACAAGTCACAGTTTGGTTGTGAAAGATCAATGTTGATTTCCATTCAACGCCGATCAAAGCGCTTGTGTCTTATATAAAATCCCCTCTCCGTTTGCAAATGCACCTGACGTTGTTGGAGCCAAATATTGCATATGAGGACAGTAATCGTCAAATATTTGGAGGTCATAGGTAATGCTTGAAACTGTAGTCCATTATTGTGTAGTGACCATTATAACTATGATTATCAGTGAGAAGTACTGAAATTCTGAACGGTAGTGATTCTTCGTACAATTTCAAGCGTATATTAATATGATGTTGCTAATGGTAATCAGTAATGTGATAAACTGATGAGGGAAAACACTGCGATTACCAGCTCAAAAGCTTGTCTGTCCTTGTTTGGAACGAAATACATGGCTGATTCTATCAGGGATACAGGAGTTTGTTAGTGAGTTTGTGGAGGTATGCGGCATTAGATGTACACGCACAGGTCTTGTAAGTCGCATAAATAAAGGGCAATGATTTGCGTATGCGATGATGGCGTCCGATAGCGACCGAGATGGGTTCCATAGGATTTACATCAGGCCAATTTGGTCAATGCGAGTTCACTGTAATGCTCCTCAGACCGCTGTAGCACGGTTCTGGCTCTGAGACAGGAAAACGTATACTGCCGAAAGATGGCATCACCGTCGGGGAACACATCAAGCATCACCGATGCAGGTCGTTACCAGCTATCAGTGTGTTTTCAATTACTACCATGGGCCCCATGGAAGCACAGGAGAATGGCTCCCACCACCCTGCATCAATGGCGCACTGCACATTTCGAGCATCCGTTCACCTCTATGACGGCGTTTGTGGAGACGAACGTCGACCTAGTGTAGCAAAAAGTGATTCGCTAGAAGAACCGACACATTCCCACCGATGGACGGTCGAATCCCGATGGACGCGTAATCACAGCAGTAACAATTGGCTATATCGTTGGGTCAACACGTGAACATGTAAAGGTGGTCTGATACGGAGCTCAATGTTTAACAACGTAGGATGAACAGTGTGCTCCGAAACACTTGTGTGTGCAACAGCATTGTACTCGTTTGGCAGAGGTGCCACAGACCACCATCTAAACCACTTTACAATGCAAACAAGCCTCCAAATCCCATGTTACGTGAAGAGTCTTGGACGTCGAACCATTTAGAGCCTAATGGTTGTCTCACTATCCTTCAGCCTCTTTCCATAGATGGTGACGATAGTAGCACGTGAGCATTCGACCAGCTTGGCCGTTTTCAAGCTACTAGTTCACAGGGTTTGCGTAAGAATGATCTGCCCTTTGTTAAAGTCGCTTATCTCAGTGGATTTCCCCATCTGCAACCAATATCTTCGTTCCCCCATCCGTCTCTGCTCAGCTTACAGACTTTTGTTACCGCGTCACTTGCGCGCAACGCCGCCAGGGTACCTATTCTGTATTTTTCCGCCATTGTGCCGATCGTTTCGGTACTCAAAATCACCGATCGGTCTAGTACTCGAATTAGAGCCCGTGCATTATTCAGTATGCATTTCGGTAGCGATACCGTTCGGGTCTAGAGAACCGAAGCCCTGTTGTCGGTTCGCGTCGCGCAAGCCAATCAAAGCAAGCGGCCGCAGATCCGCGCATGCGCACTGCATCGCGCACAGAACCACGAACACAAAGCGGCTAGCAGACAACACAGGCGCGCTACTCTTCCAAGTACAGAAAATTGCGTTAAGTTGCCATAACGCACGACGCCGCATTCCATCGAGCTGACGTGCCCGTCTTCATCGGTCTTGCCTCCTCCTTAACAGTATCAGGTGCAGTATATCCATTTCCCTGATTCTCACCTGAAATGCATATAAATTTTTATAGTTTCCCTGACCGCCTGTTTCCATGCATGCATAATAACGATAGCGTATTTGACTGTATTCTGCAGTTTTCGTAAATGCCGCATTACGTCATCTTATTCTCATTCACACTGACATCTTGTTTTGGATTTTACGTTCCGGAAAATGAGTTAGGAATAGTGTGTAGTACAACATTGTACTAATACATCTATAAACACACCCGAAAAATTGATTCTGAGAGTTTCAAAGAAGAAGAAGATAAACAGAATGTAGTTATAACACGCTCCTAGAGATCCAAAAGATTAAGTAGCCCTCTTCACTATATGATACGTCAACGATTTGGGTCTTGATAATATTCTTCTCGGGTATGCAGCCGGATCATAACGTCTTCATGACACAATATTTCCGCGGTCCATCTGGCCGCCATCTTCAGGTGAGAGTGCTGGTGCACGATCTCGCCGGAGATTGTGTCATGAAGACGTTATGATCCAGCTGCATACCTGAGAAGAATATTATCAATTATTACGCCGGGAAAGCCTTCGTAGCCAATTTGGGTCTTAATAACAAAATTGAAAAAACGCATTTTCGAGAGCTCCTGCAGCTCGTCGAAGTTTATAACATGCATCTCATGAATGAAAATGTTTCGTACATGGTGCTACAATCTAAAAATATTACGGCGGTGATCTTTCATCTCTGTCTACTGTTGTTGAGGATTCGATCGCAGATAAATACCTGTGACAGGCAAGATTATGAAGATGACTGCTGATAGTTACATTCCCAGTAATTTAAGTTGTTCTCTTAGGTTCCTGTCTAACCGCAACTCGGAAATCGTTACATATTCGGAAAAAATGGTGAATTATTTCTGAGAAGAAAAAAATATAAAGGTCACTGTCGGTTGTTTCACTCATAGCAATTTCACCTCCAGCAATTCCATATTTCGTTTTCTAACACACAGAAATCACGAAATCATTACTGAGGAAGTGCGCCCTTACATGTAAGTAATAACGAATATTGCAGAAAATTCTTAACTTACACGAATAAAATGTCTCAGAACCTGTTGCATATATGAAGAGAAAAAAAGAACTTTTTTTCACACATCTGTGCTCGAACCCGTGTTCTTTCATATGGGATTTCCGCCTGCTAACCATTTAACCACGCCAAAAAACTGGATGATGGCGCTCAATTTTTGTATTATTGTGTAGAGGAACATATGCTGCCTTCGTTACCAAACGGTGATATTCAAAAATGTTCAAATGTGTGTGAAATCTTATGGGACTTAACTGCTAAGGTCATCAGTCCCTAAGTTTACGCACTACTTAACCTAAATTATCCTAAGGACTAACACACACACCCATGCCCGAGGGAGGACTCGAACCTCCGCCGGGACCAGCCGCACAGTCCATGACTGCAGCGCCGTAGACCGCTCGACAAATCCCGCGCGGCAAACGGCGAAGCATAGGTCAATAATGAGTGATATTTTGGAAACTTTCCAATATCAGGCTTCACATAATTCCTTTCCACTGTTACTTGGAAGTTGTAACCACGTTTCGTTAGTTACTAACTAAACCACTTGTGGGAGAAAGTACACAAAGTCACTAGTAATGTCAGGTCACACTCATGTAATATACGTAAGCAGAGCCGATGTCTTGCTATTTAATGATCTTTAAACTCTTATTTGCATTAAAATAACACGTATTATGAGAGAATATTGACGGAAAATGTTTTTTTTTTGTATGTAATCATTCACAGTAACAACCTAACTTTACCATATTTCTAACAAGGGGAAATAGTCTGTTATGAACTCACTTTCCAACTGGATGCATCCTCTGTCGATTCTTTAGTAACACAAACACTAAATTCAAAGCTAAAACCGCTAAATATGTTTAATGTTGTGTCTAGACAAGACAGCCTAGACACAATGAGAGGAAGCCGAAAGGCACGCGCTACGCTCACGCAGATGGGCGTGAGGTCTGAAACAGGATACGTAATGAATGCTATAAAGAAAAGTACGTAGCTTCTGGAATACTTAACTTTAATCCATCCTTTTGGTACATCTGGAGATTGTGGCGATATAAGTGAGACTCTTTAGATACATGCAATGTTACTAATGGCGCCTTGCTAGGTCGTAGCCATTGACTTAGCTGAAGGCAGTTCTAACTATCGGCTCGGCAAAGGAGCGAGGCTTCGTCAGTGTAGTCGCTAGCTACTCGTCCGTACAACTGGGGCGAGTGCTAGTCCGTATCTCGAGACCTGCCTTGTGGTGGCGCTCGGTCTGCGATCACACAGTGGCGACACGCGGGTCCGACATGTACTAATGGACCGCGGCCGATTTAAAACTACCACCTAGCAAGTGTGGTGTCTGG
This sequence comes from Schistocerca serialis cubense, assembly GCF_023864345.2. Taxonomy (NCBI): domain Eukaryota; kingdom Metazoa; phylum Arthropoda; class Insecta; order Orthoptera; family Acrididae; genus Schistocerca; species Schistocerca serialis. The sequence goes on from NC_064642.1 coordinate 734,659,532, forward strand.
CGGTGACGCCACATTTAAAATAATAGTTGTATATAAACCACAGCTTACCGATCGACAGGGCCACACCGAAATCCAAAACCTCTCAGTACAATTGTCGTAAAATCGGTGGGAGCACCGTTCGGTAACAGGTCTCAGATGCTTACTGAATAAGAAATTTCGATGAAGAACCGAAAAGGACGTCCCTACCGAAACGAACCAACTACACCGATCGATATGAACGATACGGAATAGGGCCCCAGGCGGCGTCCAACGTGGCAGTGGGCAGTGGTCGCAATGTTTTGCCTCATCAGTGTTTATTATTTGTACCTCATGAACTGGGCTGTAAAGAACTATTATGAAAGGTATTCTCTCAAGAGCTCCCTCAAATAGATATACACCTATTGTAATATCAAGCAACTGATACTGAGGACACACGCGAGCATTTCGGAGTGGCAGTTAATTCGAAGCGGATATCCCACACGATAAGTGGCGCTGAGTTTGCAGACACGCTCTTCGCGCATGTAAACCCTTTATAGCGACGCCGGCCGCCCGCAGCAGGTGTTCGGCGCGCTCTCTATGCGTCGCAGCCGCCTGTCGGTGCCCGCATAGTCTATGGCGCGCGCGCTCGCCACAGTAGTTGGCGGATGGGCGGGCCCACGCCGCTCCGCCTAATCGGATTAGCGATGGCGCGCCGACCGCCCAGAGGATCAGCGGCAACGCTTTTCAAGTGCAGGCGATCGGCAGCCGGTGTTGGCGTAGCGCAGAGGCGCGGAGTTAGGGCCGTCTGTCTGTCCGCCGTGACGTGGGCCGGGTCGCTTAAACAGCCCAGCCGGTGATCGCCGCCAGCTGCCGTTTACACCACGAAACAGTCGTGGCAGAGTGTACTGGCTCCCCACTATTGCACTGCTGGCGCCCCTGGGCGTATGTACCAGCTCTTGGCTGACTGCTACGAGAGTGCCGCTTATTCTCCTGCCGTATCAAAGAAACCTCACATGCATTCAGCTCCGTCTCGAACAATCGAGTAATGCTCGTTAAAATATTATGTTGGTGCATAAGTGCGTGTTGGTATTACGGTTGCTGCTTATTGTAGCCTTTTATTTGTATTTCACTGCTGCTCTTTGTCTGCTGCATATTGCCATTTTGTCATGTGGAGATAGAGAGTGGAGCTGTGGACGCTAGAAAATGGGGTGCAAAGATGAGAAATCGGAATACTTTCGATATACAGAGGGGTCCAAAAAAATGTATCCACTTTTTAAAAGTCCATAACTGGCAAACTAATCGACGGAGTTGTCTCATCTTTGGTAGTGTAATAGTTTGTAGTTCCGGCAATCGCCACACAAGCGTTGTATTGCGTTGTTTTGGTTTGTCAGATGACAGTCGACAGATAGTCAGTGTTTTGTTCTTAGTTGCACCCAGTTACTCGAGTAAACATGGCTGGCGCAAGGCTTACATTCGATGAAAGGAAGTCAGATTTTAAGTGGTATTTTAAGTACAAAAACATTAATGAGGTTCAACGGCACTGGCGAAATGAGTATGAAACAGAGCCAATGACACGTTTAACGATACGTCGTATTCGAGACAAATTTGAAGCCGAAGGCTGTGTTAAAGATGTACACAAACAACGATCTGGACGACCCGTAACAGCAACAAGTCCAGCTAACTCCCGTCGTGTGTTTTAACAATTCACTCTCTCACCACAGAGGTCTGTGAGACCGCGTGCCCGTGAAACTGGAGTGAGTCGCTCAGTGTTCGGCGAATTTTGAAGAGAGCAAAATGGAAGTGCTACATCTCACGATTGCTACACGCAATGAACGAGGATGACCCAGATCGTAGAATGAAGTACTGCGAGTGGTTTACTAACATGGTGCGCAACGATGAAGAGTTTACAGAGATGATAGTGTGGTCTGATGAGACACAGATCAAACTCAATGGTACAGTAAATCGCCACAATTGCATCTACTGGGCCGCCGAAAATCCGAATGTCCATGTAGACAAAGCCGTGAATTTGCCAGGAGTGAATGTGTGGTGTGGGTTGTCTTACAGGGGCTTGATTGGGCCATTCTTCTTTGACGGCACAGTTACCGGCGAGGTGTACCTTCAGAAGCTTCAGACATCCATTTTACCTGCCATCCGAGGCTTGTATGGAGACGGAAGAGTTTACTTTCAACACGATGGTGCCACAGCCCACTACCAAAACCGTGTTAGGGCGTATCTCGACGAAAATCTACCAGGAGGATGGATAGGGCGTAGAGGTGCTGTGGAGTATCCACCCACCAAGTTCCCCAGACCTAACTCCTCTGGACTTTTACCTGTGGGGAACACTAAAGGACGTCGTTTATCGATAAAAGCCACGCACATTGAATGAACTTCGAGAAGCCATCGTACATTCATGTGCAAATATCCAACTGAACACGTTGGAGTCAGTAGTTCGTGCTGCAGTTCGGCGGCATCGTTCGTGTGTGGATGTTAATGGTGTCCATTTCGAACACCTACAGTGATGTCTTTAAGTTAAACTTTAAGCTACACTTTCACCAAAAATGAGACAACTCCGCCGCGTGGGAATAGCCGAGCGGTCTAGGCGCTGCAGTCAAGGGCTGTGTGGCTGGTCCTGGCGGAGGTTCGAGTTCTCCGTCGAGCATGGATGTGTGTGTTTCTCCTTAGGATAATTTAGGTTAAGCAGTGTGTAAGCTTAGGGACTGATGACCTTAGTAGTTAAGTCCCATAAGATTTCACACACATTTGAACATTTTTTTGGGATAAGTCCGTCAATTAGTTAGAAAGTTATGGACTTTTAAACAGTGGATACATTTTTTTGAACCCCTCTGTATTATTCTCTTTCAGTTCAATTGAAGAGTGACAGCAGCTGGGGCAGCTAGGAACATTTATACTTTATATGGGGATAATACCATTGGACAGAGCAAGGGAAGAAAGTGGTTTTCTCTTTTTAAGGAGGATCGTTTCGATAACGGTGACTCAGCACGTTCAGAAAAATCTTTGCAGTCTGATGAAGATCGTTTAAACGCTTTAATCCACAATGGCCCAGGTCAGTATACTCGAGAAGCCACACAGCGTGCACATTTCACAATCTTGCGACATTTGTATACAATAGGAAGGTTCAAAAATGGGATGTGTGGGTGCCGAAGCTCTAAGCCCGATCACAAAAATCATCCTCTGGCCTTGCTCGTCAACATCTACATCTATGTGCATACTCTGCATATCACACATAAATGCCTGCTAGAGGGTTCATCGAACCACATTCACAATAGTTCTCTGCTATTCCAACATCGAAAAGCGCACGGAAGAAACGGACACTCATTTCTTTCTGTACGAGCTCTGATTTCCCGTACTTTATAATGATGATTGTTTCTCCCTACGTAGGTCGGCGTCAACAAAATATTTTTGCATACGGAGGAGAAAATTGGTGGTTGAAAATCCGTAAGAAGATCACGCTACAACGAAAAACTCTCCTGTTTTAATGTAGTCCACCCTAAATCCTCTATCATTTCAGAGACACTGTCTCCATTATTTCTCGATAATGCAAAACGTGCTGCTGTTATTTGAACTTTCTCGATGTACTCCGTTAATCCTGACTGGTAAGGTTCCCAGAGCACGGAGCAGTACCCCAATACAAGACGGACAAGCAAAGTGTAGGTAGTCACTTTAGTAGATCTGTCGCACCTTGTAAGTGTTCTGCCAATAAAACGCAGTTTTGGCTCGCCTTCCCCACAACAGTCTGTAGGCTGTGTACTCTTTCCAATTTAATTCTTAGGTATTTAGCACAATTTACAGTCTTTACATCTCCATCTACATCTATGTGATTACTCTGCTATTCATTATAAAGTGCCTGGCAGAGGGTTCAATGAACCACCTTCAAGCTGTCTGTCTACCGTTCCACTCTGAAACGGCACGCGGGAAAAACGGGCACTTAATTTTTTCTCTGCGAGCCCTGATTTCTCTTCTTTTATCGTCATGATCATTCCTCCCTATGTAGGTGGGTGCCAACAAAATGTTTTCGCAATCGGAGGAGAAAACCAGTGATTGAAATTTCATGAGAAGATCCCGCCGCAACGAAAAACGCCTTTTGATTTAATGATTGCCACTCCAATTCACGTATCATGTCTGTGACACTATCTCCCATATTTCGCGATAATACAAAACGAGCTGCCTTTCTTTGTACTTTTTTGATGTCATCCGTCATTCCCACCTGATGCGGATCCCACACCGCACAGCAATACTCCAGAATAGGGCGCACAGGTGTGGTTTAAGCACTCTCTTTAGTAGACTTGCTGCACCTTCTAAGTGTTCTGTCAATGACTCGCAGTCTTTGGTTTGCTCTACCCGCAATATTATCTATGTGTTCGTTCCAATTTAGGTTATTTATAATCGCAATCCCTTAGTATTTAGTTGAATTTACAGCCTTCAGATTTGTGTGACTTATCGCGTAATCGAAATTTAGCTGATTTCTTTTAGTACATTTCTTTTAGTACATATTAAGAACATATTCATCACACACGCGAGTCCTCAACTGATACCATGGACGAGTATTTCTCTTTATCCTTGGTCTCATACACAGATTGAGACTCACACAGTACTCACCACTTGTTCTGACAAGAATAACGAAGAATGTTGTACCTATTTTCAATGTCGGGCGGTACTGTACTCTTTCACCATGGCTACCCATGCAGAAAAAAATGGCACGGTACAATCCTTGCAATGCGAGGGTAGTTCCGAACGTTTTTTGAAGAAACCTGTATTAGAACAAATGTAGCAAGTTATCAAAGTAACCAGGAGGAGGCCTTAGCCCCTGCTGTCCTCAAATAGACGACCAAATGCTGTTACTTTACCAAATTATTGACACAGTTGTTGCATTATTGTACTCTCCACAATCCAGAGTAAGGTACACATACAAATTTACATCAATCCGAAAGCCAAATAAAACATTACATCATACAAATAACAAATAATGGTGAGATAAAAATTTGCTTAGTTACCGGGATCTCCGTTATTTTTAGGAGTAATCCAAACTTCAATAATTCTAAAACAAATAAAAAAATATTAATTGTACTCATAAAATTTTAAATAGCTCACCGTCCAAACACAGAACAAGTAATCTGACATTCATAAATTGCGTTGTAATAATCTTTACACGGCAATGTCTAAATACAAAACAAAATCAACAAAAGAAAAAAGTTGCGTACACTAGTTACATGTAGAATGTCAGGCTCCATACCATTACCCGAAAATGTACATCAAACCTACAGAGAAATTAAACTGAGAAAGAAAAGAAAACAATGAAATATACCAGAAGTTACATACTGGTTACGTAATATAGTCAATCTAAGACATCATGTCATACCACATTAACTATCATCACTTAAGCAATTGCCACCCACTACTCGACTGTGAGTTTAACCTTATCCTTGTCCACCAGTACAAATACCTGCTGCTGAGCTAGTCAGTCCATCAACATTGATCAATACACGCAGTAAATAGTTAGTAATAAGTGCTTGAATCCACCAGTAGCTCTCGTATCTTACCCTACTGCTCATTTCTCTGTTGTCACACATTTAGACGACAAGAACTTGCATTTCAACTAGCCTTCGTTACACTTTAATGTGAAATATCACCACTGTGATAATGCAAATAAGTGGCTTCAGTCAACACAACAACAATATCATTACTGTCCACGACATCAAATGCATCAGTTAATTCCGGTATTTGTTGTGCAATGCAAACTCTTGTCTCCTGTGACAACCTTACTGAGCAATGCAACAAGAGCCGCTACGTTAGTATTACGCCACTGGCTAATAATTAAAGCATCATTGTATCAAATATTCTAATAAACATGCTACGTGAACTTGATAACCCAGAACAAACAAAAAAAAAAACACCAACTATTCTAAACACAAATGTTAATGAAATACAATTACACTTGCTGTCCCTTCAGGAAAGAAACACATAAAAAAATTTACAATATTACAAGTACAAATACATTATTCCCTATCTTGCGAGTCACACGGAATCATTTCATTCTGTGATTTTCTTGGGGTCAAAAAGTGGCTGATAGTTTTCCTAGAAACACTGTCTCGGTGTCAAAGCTCTCCCATGGTTACCCGGACGAAAGTCATTAAGTCACTCAAATCGGCATTTTGAACACAATAAACGCAAACGTCAGAGTCATTCTCAGAGTACCATCCACACGAATCTGGTCGTCCGGAAATGGCCCTACAACTACTATTACCCACAGTTCTGTCCTTTCAGTTCATGGTGTAATTAAAAGTAGTAAGTTCCAACAAACAGCACTTATTGCCACACCAATTAAAGAAATGTCTCCTACTACAAATGCAAATGTCAATGTCCCACTTACGGGTATTTTTTGCGTTCAGACAATAATTAGTCACCAAACGACATCTGTCCTCTTTAAGTATACCAAGTGTCCCACGTGCAATTCACAAAGCACACTCAACAAGTCACTGCCAAAAGTTTATGGATCCCACCGTTCAGTGGTCAAGACAAAACAAAACAATCATCCTGTCTGCTAAAGACAAAATCTTTACCACCACTCACACCGTGGAAACACCAGTCCTTCACTTTCTACCTTATGGAGACATAACGAGCAGTCATCTTGTTTCACGGCTCCACAGTCCAGTACTAGTTAATAGTTGCTGTTAAAAAATGCCCGCCGGACTCTGCCGCGCGTCGTTCATTCTTCCGTCGCACCGCCGCCGTGCGAGCCGTTGAGCAGAAGAAACCACCCGCTGTTGCCTCCGCGGGATACTGTCTCCAGTCGTACGGGTGGCGCAACTTATGAATGGCGCCCCAGGCCATTGACCTGCTGTAGCGGGCGCGTGGAGTGTACCCCAACCGACAGTGGAGTGGGAAGCGCCGCGGCTCTGTCGCTTCTCCCATGGCGACGTCAGCTTGGCCTCACACTTTGTTTTTGTGTAGGTACAGGCGTGGGCACCTCAGCGCTACGACACCCAATCAGTCGGACCCTTCCACACATCTCGCAACATTACAGACAAAAGGATATTCTTACAATATTTAAATACTCATTGATTACATGTATGATCTATTAGATACATTGGTAATAAAAGAATCTTTGTTCTAAAAAAACATAAAATCATACACCCTAGTTTTCTACACATTCAACATCAACATTTATCTCTTTTCTGTATGCAGCCCACACTTGTGCTATTGATTGTACCTGTCGTCCCTCATACAAAACATGAAAGTGTCAAAAAAAGAAAAGGGAATAAGAAACAATCTATACAGCTCATAATTACAATATCAAATAGTAGACTACTCTAACATCCTATCACAGTGAAAATATTAGAAACTGATGATTCTAAAACTACAATATGCAATGAACCTTTGTGCTTGTGACAGACTGAAATTAATACCCCTTGAAAGTGTTCTAACAAAAAAGTAAGAAATAATCTACACAGCTCACAATTACCTACCACATGTTGTTAAATAGTAAACTACTTTAATATCCTAACACAATAAACATTTTAGACTCTAAATCTACAACATACAATGCACCTTTGTGCTTGTGACAGACTGAAATTAGTATCTCTTTATATATTTTACCTTTTTATTATATATAACAACATTTCTAGGACATGTATGTACAATCCACATGATGTCTGATCCTGACCTGCCATCGAGCTTCATCCAAATCAAACAATAAAGCACAATAATGTTTTAGTTATGGATTGGTAGCATCCCCTTTACAGGAGAGTGCGCATTGATCACACTACTCTACGACTCTCACTCACCAGACATCACATTTTCCTTCTCATCCAATCCATTAATACACTAACAGAATAGGTCTAGAAGTCAGCTAACCTTAACACCACCACACTCACGACATCATACCATGCCTTTGCTCCCTTATACTCATAACGCCACCACACTCACAACATACCATATCTTTGCTCCCCTATACTCAACCACATAACACATGAAGTTGTTTCGAATATAGCATTCCAGTCTCCGAATTCGTCCTTTCACTCTGGCACCTCTCTCCAACGGCTTACCTCTGCATTCACTTTACTGATTATTGATCCTGCTAAATATCAACTTAGAATTGCGACATTTCATCTAAGAACAAAAAATACACAGATTATTCATCCTGCAAAATAACTGTACACATTCTTGGTACCGTTTTGATTAGTTATACTGGTACAAGGCTTCAACAACAACAACAAAAATTATTTTTTTCATTTTGCAAATGTTATGGTAAGAATTAGATTTACACTTATATTACTTCTTACGTCAGTATTCCACAACGTTCACCATCTGGATCTCATACTCCCTTTATGTCCTTTCACGTTGTGCAGTTGTCCTCATCTCTTCATTCGTATTTCGGCTCTCCGTCCGTTCATTACTCCATTTCCTGTTCTTTCTTCACCATTCGCATCAATCTCGATTGCAGCATACACAGGCCTCTCTGTAACATACATCTAAGACATCTCCAAATTATTAATTCTACTCACCTATCTTTACCACTGTTTCATCACGTCGAATCTCTCTTTATTAATCACACTGCTTCACGTCGCTTCTCTCCTTAAATATCACCTTTATCCCCTATTATTTATCACGTCGCTTCTCTCTCTATCTACCATCTTTATCCACTCTTTAATAATCACGTCGTTTCTGCTTGATCCTTATTCATATGACAAAAAATACGTACGTACACCACTCTGTCAACTCCTGTTCATGACTCATTCAACCAGTCTATTCCGTCATACTTGCTGACATCCCACCTGAAAATTCTTATGTTCGATTTGACCCTGCACAACGTTACACACCACATTATAAATACACTATCTACCATAAATTGCCTACTTTCGATTTATCCTTAACTTTTCCATAATTTGATGTTAGAAATGTGATGAAGCCCACAAGATTGTTTTCCCTTGATCGTCTCAATCAGTACAGCATTTTCATGGACAATCTGCCTCACTCTGAATGGTTCACTGTACACAGTAAAGAATTTGCTAGTTAGGAATCTGTGCTTACATGAAAATTAAATGTGTGCAGAGAATATACAAGCTGGGAGAAATGGGACAGCTCAAGTGTTAGAAACTTTGGTGCTAGTGGTCTCTTTCCCTAACACCAGATTCCGAACTACCATACGCAGCACCTCATTATAACTGTCACTATGACAATGACATACTACCGATCAGATGGCAGCTAATCTAAAAACTTCGATCACAATGTTGACTTTTTACATTACGTGTTAAGTACCTGCAATAGTCAAATCGCACTAATTAAACTGGACTCATTGGAATTAACCTAACATTCTTAGCAACTGGTTTTTGAGGAAACAGTCGTTTTACTTTAGTGTTCCAAATAAAAATTTGCAAATTTTGCTCCGAGAGACCAGACTAACTGATGCCGTTACTGGTAATTTTTTTTGTGATCAGAAGTATGGTATTTGCATTCCTACATATCAGTCGAGTATGTCTGCTACATAGACAATTTTCAGCGCCAGCGGCATGTATTTTAAGGCAAGATGCTAAGGTCTGATATGCTGGATTAGTTTCTCCTATTCTTCAATCCACTATGACAAGAATGAAATGCCAGGATTCCATGCTCTCCTGCCATTCTGATAGTTTCTGCCGTTCCTATCCTCGACACTGTCTGACCTATGAGTCGTGTCTCCGTTCACGATGTTCCACTCGTTACCCAGTTCCTGTAACAAGTGCTGAAATGACGCGGAATCGTCTAAGCCTCTGCCTGCTATCGCTATATCTCTGCGCAATCTCACTGGCAACTTCGTTATACAGATCCTAATGAGCTCCCCAGTTTCGTATGGCACATCCAAATACCTATTTCGTTTCAACATTTCCTGATAACACGCCACTGGTTCTCTTATACCACCTTCGTTACAATTTGGCATCATCAATATGCTTTGCTTAAACTAGTCCTGCATAATTTTCGACCATAATTCATTTAAAAACTTGTCACAAAATATCTTGTAGCTACTACAGTCTTTAATAACATACCTACATTTTCGCTCTAGCCTCGTCCCTCAAATGATTACACACAAACTTCATTTTGAGGACCTGTCCCCACGATGAAGGTAAATGGAGACAGCCTTGGACTATACCCAGTTGGGTTTGCCACCTGCTTTATCCGACACAACCGTTCTTCTGACTCTCTGAATTCGTCTTCCCCTTTCTGCCTATTTTCCTTTTTTGAATTTATCTCACCCTCCATCTGCAATCTACCTGGTGGTGTGTCACCTTCGCCACTGCACATTATTTGCAACTGTGCCAGTTCTTCCCTATGTTTCCTATTTATTTCTAATTGTGCCTCTTTAAACTGTAATGGTGATTGTATCTCCTCCTGGTCGCCATAAACCTCTCACTGCTGTCAGAACCAATCTCACCTCTTATACTAATCTTTTCTACATCTACACTAATCTTATTCCTTCTGACCACTACCTCCGCAACTTCATCCCTGTGTTTATTTAGCGCCACTTCTTGCCGGGTGACTTGAGCTTCCACGCTGTCTAATACCCCTTGTTTATCTGCAAGTACGTCCTCCACTACCTCTTTGATTCGCTCATCTGGCAACACGTCCCCACATTCTGTAATATCACTCTCTATTGCAATTATTCGTACCTCTAAATTATTGGCTTTTTCTTTCACGGCGTCACATACTTGCTTCAACGCACCCAGATTCTTCTCCCCCTCATCTAACTGATTATTAACTGTGGGCAGACGCTCATTGATAATTGAGTGTAGCTTCCTCATTGCCTCTTTATTTCCCTTATCCAATGCCTTCATACTTTCCTTACCATCTTTATCCAGTGCTTCCAATCTTTCCTTATTATCTTTATCCATTGCCTCCACTATTTCCTTAATCTCCCTATCTCTTTCCTTATTACCTCTATTCATTGCTTCCAATCTTTCCTTATTATCTCTATCCATCCTCTGTAAAAACTGCAGTAGCACATTGTCATTTGCTACTTTCGGTGCTCTCACCTCGTTCGCCTGAGAAATGGTAGCTTCGCTAAGGGTAGCTACACTTTCACTGCATACCTGACCTACTCCCGGCTCGCCGCATCGTCGGGAAAAGCCCCCGATTCTGGACAAAGCCCGCTGCTTAAAGGATCACCTAGTCGTGGTCCGCTGAACAATTCAGCCCCTTCCGAGTGTTTGCCGTTCTTGCTCATTAACCCAAGGTCGACACCTACTTCCTGCTGCACTGCTACATTCACCCCAGAATCACTCTCCTCCATGGTGACTACACTTTTCGACTGTGACCTAGTTACTATGGACGTAACGTAAAAAAAAAAAAAAAATTATACAACGATCTTCCAGCCTTGGACGATATAGCAATTAATTACATAAAAAAATAAAATATCCTTCACCAACCCAGAAAGAAATTGCAAACAAAACAAATTTTACTTCTTAGCGCTATCACAATATATTCCATTAAAAAAAATCTTAACAGCAAACCCTGACACCAAAATATCCTGGCAGGGTCGAAATTATGAGAGGCACCGACATGCCTTGCTCATACTATGGCATCAAGCAGTCAGGCCTGCTAGATGAGTGGTCTGCCATGCGAGTGGGCTCATTCTTATTTATCGAGCAACATGAACTCTAGTGCTCATAATTAAGTTACAAGTTATTCTCCTGTTTGAACATTACGCAACGGAAATGCACATCTGACTGCTAGTAATTTACAGAACTCTGACTGTTCACTACGCACGGGCAATACCATATTTTCTTTCTTATTTAACAGCTTTGAACAACACGTGGCTATCGCACTGAATATGAATGGCGCACACATTATAAATTCTGGGTATCATGACACCATACTATTCGAAGGAAAAGGCCACCAATCTCTTTCTCTTCACTATCTTATTTATTCTGATAAATTCTATAACCTAAACACACAAATTCTATAACCTACAACAATAACACATGAGAAATTCCGCCCAGTGGGCATGGCTTTACATTGGTGATTCTCTATCTTATGGTCTCGTAATTATTTAATGCTACAGTGCACTTTCTGGATAGGATGGTGGATCTTTTGCTGTATCTCACACTTCGACTCTCACACCCATCATCACGAAACTTTCCTCCAGACCGAGTGGTACAAAAAGGAACACGCATAACCCACTGCCTCTGAAACTATCTTGTTACTCTCCCATGGCAACCACACATACTTAAATTTCATGAAATTCATCACACTCACAGCGTACAATACAAAACAAGGAATAGTCACAGCATTATTATCACATCACTTTCAGCTTTCCCACTTCAATTAAAATTCATCCCAGTTTCACACGACACTGCCCCACTTTGCAACTTTTCTTTCCTACTACGAACTCTGGACGATATATGCACGTCTTCCTGTGCAATGCAAGCCAAGTAGCGTTGCTGGATAGACGGCTGACTCACCTTGCTTCTCTCTCAGAGTATTATAGTTTGAATCAAGCGTCACACGGAAACACAACACGCAAAGTAATATTAAGAACATATTCATCACACACGCGAGTCCTCAACTGATACCATGGACGAGTACTTCTCTTTATCCTCTGTCTCATACACAGATTGAGACTCACACAGTACTCACCATATGGAAGTACTCGTCTCTAATTACATGTGCTGCACACGCCATTTCCTAAACATTTCCAACTTATAGTACACACGCCAGTAATTCATCTTAGCTTAAGCACTCGGAAGTATTTCAACTTATTGCTACACGTGGTTTCATTGTGACCGTCGGTCACTTCCGAAGATTACTATGAGCCCCTTAATATTACCTGCCTTACATTTAATTCTCCCCACAAAAGTTCCTGAAATAGAGAAATTATTATTCTAAACTACTCTTTGGTATTTCACATGCATACCATGTCTCCACTCTTTTGTCCTTATGGAGTACGCCTAAGACAGGTCTTACCAACACTAGATCCAGCGGCAGAGTGCTGAAACATGGCCGTTCTTCAGGTCATCTCGCACCTCTGCCGAAGTGGGGGAGCACTTTGCTACTGTATTGGTCAGCCACATTTCAGGCGCTCAAAGCTCAGGTACATTTCATCTCTTTGGTCCCATCAAAGGTGACCGAAGTACTGTCTCAAAGACGACCATACATTCTTTCATTTCACAGATCTCACCAAACTGGATGTAGGGATTTATTTTGTGGGAGTGCATATGTGATCAATTAAATAAATAAATTGTCATTCTTTCCCACACTGGTATCCGGCTTCACTGTATTAATTGAGACTGAGTTATTATTAGAAAAAATATGTTGTTCTGACAAAAATAACGAAGAATGTTGTACCTATTTTCAATGTCAGGCGGTACTGTACCCTTTCAAAGGAACAACAGAAGACCCATAACAGTACCACGGAAAAAGGCCAAAATTCATTTCTGTTTTACTCGATGACTTTCCGTCAATGAATACGAACTGCGACCTCTCTGACAGGAAATCACGAATCCAGTCACAGACGATATTCCACGAGCACACAATTTCACTACAAGCTACTTACAGTTCACGGCGCCAAAAGCCTCCTGAAAATCTGGAAATACGGAATCAATTTGATATACCTTGTCAATAACACTCAACACTTAGTGTGCGTAAAGAGCAACCTATGTTTCACAAGAACGATGTTTTCTAGATCCGTGTTGATTGTGTGTCAATAGACCGTTCTCTTCGTGGTCATTCATAATGTTCGAACACAATATACGTTCCAAAATCCTGGTGAATATCGTCTTTAATGATATGGGCCTATAATGTAGTGGATTATCCCTGCTGCCTTTTTTTAATATTGGCGTGAACTGCACAACATTCTATTCATTCGGGTACCGAATTTTCGTCGAGAGAGAGTGATCGTGGAGCAATAGTCGTTTATTTTCGGAGGATTAGTGAGTTACAATAATCAGTCTGGATACGACAATCCTGTTTTCACTAATGCCTGTACCCATTTTCAAACTTGTTATTATCTCAAAATTATTTGTTGGTAAGACTCTTGGTGTGTTTACACAACCCTTTACTAATCGATTGCGCTCATCATCTAACTACTTGAAATAATTTTTAGATAATGCATTTATTATAATTTTGGACGATGTTTCATATGTAACTTCTGATTTAAACATATATCTTCGTCACTATATTGAGGGTAAATTGAAGTCACCATCAGTTATAATTGTAAGAGTCGGGTATGTGTTTGAAATTAGGCTCAATTTTTCATTGAACTTTTCAGCAATTGTAGCATTTGAGAATAGGGAAATCGGTGAATAGGATACAATTATTATATTATTCCGGTTGCCAAGAATGACCCTAAGAATAACTCACGGGAGCTATCTACTTTAATTTCGCTACCAGATAAACTACTTCTAACCACAACAAATACGCCACCGCCTACTGTGTTTAGGCTTTCCTTTCTGAACACCGTTAGGTCCTTCGCAAAAATCTCGGCAGAGCTCATCTCTGGCTTTATCCAGTGTTCAATGCCTATAAAGATATGAGCATCAGTTCTTCCTATTAGCGCTTGGAGCTCTGGTTCTTTCCCAACATAGCTACGACACTTTCCAAGTGTCATACCGATGGTTTCTGTATCTACGTTCTTCCTGCGTTCGGCCTGCACCTTTTGAGATTGAAGCCCTTTTTGTGTTTTATCGAGACCCCCTAATGTCAAAAACCACCCAGTCCACGCCACACAGCCTCTGCTACCCATGTACCTGCCTCCTGCGTCCAGTGGACGCCTGACGTATTTAATGGTACCCGAAACCCAATCACCTTATGGAGGAAGCCAATGAATCAGCAGCTTACACAGTCGCAGAACAGTCTGAGCCTCTGATTCAGACCCTCCACCCACCTCTGTTCCAGAGGTTAGCATTTGGTCCTGTCGACTATGCTGCAAATGGTTAGCTCTGCCTTTACCTATCAGGCAAGTGTTGGGTTGGGTTGATTTGGGGGAGGAGGCCAAACTGCGAGGCAATCAGTCTCATCGGTTTCGAGAAGGATGTCGGTCGTGATCTTTCAAAGGAACCATCTCGGCATTTGCCTGAAGCGATTTAGAGAAATCACAGGAAACCTAAATCAGGATGACCATCACCTAGCTCGGTTATCAAGCAAAACTGGCTGGCTTTACCACTTCTGATAACCGCTCATAATCAGACAATCTCTTCCGATCCAAGGCGACATGTATCTTTATTACTGATGCGAATCACAACCTGCTGTTGGCTGCAACCTGTGCCCTTAATGGGATTCAGAAGGATCTTTGCCACATCTGGAATGACCCCACCAGCTATGCAGAAAGAGTGCACCGTAGCTTTCTTCCCTCCTCGTTAGCCATGTCCCATAATATGCCTAACATTCGAGCATGCAACTACCGGTGCTGGGAACTTGCAGGTTGAGTAGTTCCTTCTGAGACAGGGCAAATGACTAAATCTGGCTCTGAGACAGAGTCAGCCACAGACAGCACCCGTACCCTGTCTGTCAAACTAACTAGGGAGGCCTTACGTTCGGACCCCTGGGAAGTTTTTCCCCGCCTTGCACATCCCGAGATGACCTACCACTCGATGGCAGGAGTCAACCTCAGTGCAAGCAGTAACTGGCAGGCCACTGGTGCGTACATGTCGGCGGACTCAGACGTGCTGTACGTCTGTTGGATCCCCACACCCAGCCCGTCACAGCTATGCCCATCCACTGCAGTTTCAAGTTCTGTAGCCGAAGCCATCACAGCCTGGAGACGAGAGCGAAATGTCGCGAACTCGGTTCGCATCTGAGTGGTTCTAGGTGCTTCAGTGTGGAACCGCATGACTGCTGCAGTCGCTGGTTCGAATCATGCCACAGGCATTGCTCTGTGTGATGTCCTTAGGTTAAGTTAGGTTTAAGTTGTTCTAAGTTTAGGGGAATGATGACCTCATATATTAAGTTCCATAGTGCTTAAAGCCATTTGAACCATTCGGTTCGCATCTGCACACAGCAATCATAGTGCCGACCCATAGTAAAGACTGTGGGAAAGTACACTAAATGGATAAAGAAAGGGCTATCGACACACGCTATGCAACACTACACTGAGGAAAACGCAAGAACTGTGTCTAATAAATGAGATTAACACGCAGAGATTCTGAACTATCAAAGCACTCAGGTGAAACTGAATAATTCGCTTCTGGTTATGAACTTTTTTATACATCATAAAGTCGGTTTGCTTTCCGACACAAACGCAAACGCGAGAACTGTGGGTATTAAATATTAAATTAGCACTCATAAGAAACTTAACTGCCAAAGCACACAGATGGAACTATACAGTTCGCTCCAGGTTAGGAATTCGTAAAATGTTACAACATCGGTTACTTCTCTGCTGCTGGTTGAGTTTCGTCCAGCTGCTGTTGCCTTAATGGCTGACTAACGCCAGCGTGCGGTCACTAACTTTCAAAACAATTGTGTTGTGAACAATGCCGAACATTGCGACCCTGTATCGCTGCTGGTGACGAGAAATTGTATGCTTATGCTAATGTAAGGAAAGGAAAAGGAATGGTTAAGCGCAGACAAAGCAGCAACTTCCCGTTCAAAGACTTGTATGCGTCCACAAAAGATAATATTATGCATTTGGTGGAACAGCGATGGTGTGTTGTACTACGAATTGTTTTCCTAAGATGTAATCATCGATGCTGACATTTATTGTTGACAACTGTGTAGTCTTGCAGGCGCAGTCCAAGAACAATGACTAGCAAGTTTGCGTGAACTGATGCTACTCCGCCATAACATCCACTGGCATTCTGCTAAACTTACAAAAAGCGCGATACAGGAGTTGGGTTGGGAAGTCATTCCGCACCCATCTTATTCACCTGATCTCGCGCCCTCAGATTTGCACGCTACAAGCTTATGCACCAGCGCAATACAGGCACCAGCAGAAGTTTTGTATCATCCCGATATTTCGTGGAGGTGTGTTGCTGTTGTGACTGTTGGTGTACAGATCGGAAGGTCACCTCTGACGTTCTTCGTAAACGCATCTACAATTACCATGAGCGCTAGCTACAGTTAGTCTAGTGGACTGAAAGTGAAGCACTAGTATGGGCGCACTAGGTGCGTCTCTGAACGGTAGAGAGAACGTCCATCATGTCACAAATGACAATGGCGGCCAACGATGGGGTGCGAATCATCACGTTAGGCGCAGAAGGCTTCTCAACCAGTTAAGTTACTCGAAATGTGCACTGGAGTCAGATGTGGTGTGCGCATAGAATCGGTTCCAGTTGGCAGTTTGTGTTCAGGACTTGATTATTATTGGTAAGGTTTTCATAGTCTGTTCTTCTGAAGCCCACAGCGGAACGCAGGTTGTACGCCATCCTGCAATATCCAATAAATAATACAAACGTCGCAACAATTGCCACCTCAGATGTAAACCAAATTCATATGAACATTTACAATGCCAATGAATCTTCTCTTTATCTAACTTGTGTACAAGTCTACATTTATTTCTACCCTTAGCAGGAGACCTCACTACCCGTGAGGCCATTTTCAAAGGAGGGCCTTCGGCTGTGCGTCTGAGGTATGACTTGTGAGCACCTTTATTGAGGTTCTAATAATTATACCATAAAGACCTATAACGACTTTGCCGAAAATCAAAATATCTATTAGCACACCTTATACCATTAGGTATAGAGAGAACGTCCATCATGTCACAAACGACAATGGTGGCCAACGATGGGGTCCGCATCATCACGTTAGACGCAGAAGGCTTCTCAACCAGTTAAGTTACTCGAAATGTGCACTGGAGTGCGCATAGAATCGGTTCCAGTTGACAGTTTGTGTTGAGGACTTATACCGCGTAGGCCGTCCACTTTCGACAGATGCACTGAATGATTGATATCTGCGACTTTTAAGTCTAAGGAACAATGGGCTGGGTGCTCCAAAACTTAATTCGTCGTCCGACTTGAATGTGGGACACCGTGTATAGCATCACACGTACACCACACGCCACAACATCATGCACACCGTTACAGATGCGCAAGAAATGATGCAAAGTGGACGCCTCGCGATTGGTTTTGTTTTCAGACCAAACTCGGATCTGTTTGTACACTGATAATCGCAGACAACGAGTCTGGTGACAACTCGGCACTACCGAACTCCTCCATCACTGTGCCCCATATAAGCAAAGGTGGTGGCAGCTTTACATTGTGCCACCATACACCTCTTGTTGTAGGCATTCTGACTGATCTACGGTACAGGGACGAGTTTCTACAACCAACAGTGGGACCGTATCGCCAAAAGTTTGGTGACTTGTTCGTTCGCGTGTTCGTCATGCTGTTCACCTGAACACGTTTCTTCAGTATGCTAGGATCACCAGAAAGGATTGGGCTGCCTGTTTCCTGGACATGAATCGAAACGAACATGTTGGAATCTATTGAAACCAGCTGTTTCTTTTCGTCGCAACGACAACGTACTGTGCGCGACTTACACACAATCTCCATTGAAGAGTGAGAAAGTTTGGACCAGGGCTAGACTAATGATCACGTTGATGGTATGCCGCACTCATCGTAGCGTGCATCCGTGTAAGAGGACTTTCCACCGGGTACTAAATTTGCTTAACCGTTCCGCGAAGAAACCTCCATGGGAAACAGGGGATTTTTTCGTTACACAAATCTTAGTTTATTCGATATTATGAACTGTATACATTGCAAATGAATATATATGCATGCCTCAGCCTTGTTCTTCTAGTGGCCTTGTCAAAGAGGGAGGAGGGAAGAACAGAGCTTCTGGGAAACGTCTTGCCCCTGCGGTTGAAAACTGGGTTCTAAAATACATACCTTAAGAGCTATGAGCATCTTCGATAGTGTGATATGCACCTCTTCTACTTCAAGCTCTTTGCTTTCCATATTTTGTGAGGAGGTTGGATCAAACCACGAAAAAAAAGGGCAGTAAACATGAGGTCTAAGATGAATGCATTAAGAGCTATGAGCACTTATGCGTTCTCACTAGAGTGAAACATATAACTTCTACAGAACAAGTGTTCGTAGCTCTTGACATATGCATTTCAGAGTCCATTTTTACTTGACAGTTTTTCTTTTTTCATGTGAGGAACCTCTCCCAAAGCTTGTCGGTGTTTTTTGGGACACCCTAAGGTACGCATTTCAGAGCACATTTTTACTAGACATTTTTTTTCTTTTTTTCATGTAAAGAACCTGTCCCAAAGCTTGTCGATGTTTTCTTGGAACATCTTAAACATACTTCGTCCATCCTAAGAATCAAGAATGTCAACGGTTTTTAACAATTTTAATAAACATTTCTGGAAGAGTGATCAAAAATTTTTTAAAATTTTTATTTCAAAAATTCAGTCACCAGTTGACATCACAGCAGCTGAGAAGAGTGCTCCACCTACCGTCTTCGAAGGTTGCCATCGGTCTGACGATGTTCATGTGATATGACCGAAACCGGTCACCTATGTTCTTGAAGCATACGTGGTGTGATGAAGACTGAATTTGAAACTTCCTGGCAGATTAAAACTGTGTGCCCGACCGAGACTCGAACTCGGAACCTTTGCCTTTCGCGGGCAAGTGCTCTACCAACTGATCTACCGAAGCACGACTCACGCCCGCTCCTCACAGCTTTACTTCTGCCTGTATCTCGTCTCCTACCTTCCAAACTTTACAGAAGCTCTCCTGCGAACCTTGCAGAACTAGCACTCCTGAGAGAAAGGAGCCTAATTCTCGTCATTTGCGGGAGGTGTTAATGTTTTGTTTCAATATGAAGAAAACAGCGGCTGAGTCTCATCGAATGCTCTCAGGCACGTATGGTAAGGACACTATTAGTGAAAGAACGTGTCGTGAGTGGTTTAAATGCTTCAAGAACGGTGATTTTAACGTCGTAGACCGGTACAGCGGTGGAAGAGGGAATGTTTTCGAAGATACAAAATTGGAGACACCGCTGAGTGAAGACTCGCGTCAAACTCAAGAAGAATTGGCACTATTAGTGGGAATGACACAGTAAGCCATTTCAAAACATCTCAAGGCTATGGGCATGATTCAGTAAGAAGGAACTTGGGTCCCATGTGAGCTGAAACCAGGATACGTTGAACTGTGTTTGTGTGTTTGCGAACAGTTGCTTCATAGGCAAAAGCGGAAGGGATTTCTGCATCGCATTGTAACCGGGGACGAAAAATGGGTTCATTACGATAACCCTAAACGCAAAAACTCATCGGGATATCCCAGCCATGCCTCCACATCGACGACCAAACCGAATATTCACAGCTCCAAGATCATGCTCGGCATCTGGAGGGACCAGCGTGGCGTCGTGTACTATGAGGTGTTAAAAGCAAGTGAAACAATCACAAGTGATCGTCATCGAACGCAATTAATGCGTTTGAGCAGAGCATTAAGAGACAAACGGCCGCAATACAGCGAGAGGTACGATAAAGTGATTTTGCAGCACGACAACACTCGACCCCACGTTGAATAAGAGGTCAAAACGTACTTGGAAGCTTTAAAATGGAAAGTCCTACCCTACCCGCCGTGTTCTCCAGACATTGTTCCGTCTGACTATCACCTGTTTAGACCAATGGCGCACGGCCTGACTGACCAACACTTCCGATCTCATGAAGAAGTCAAAAATTGGATCGATTCGTGGATCGCTTCAAAAGATGAATAATTTTTTCGACGCGGTATTCGTACACTGGCTGAAAGATGGAAGAAAGTAGTGGTCAGCGATGGAAAATACTTTGAATGATACACGTGTAACCAATTTGTTTCATTAAAGCCTCAAATGTTAAGGGAAAAAACGACGGAAGCAAAGTTGTACTCCTTGTATATTATTACAAATTAAAAATTTTCGGATTTTTTGCTTTACTTGTACTGTGAAACCTTGCTTTTTACCGAAAGTCATCATTCTAGGTTAACAAGAAGCACCTCATCGCTTTTGGTGAGTGATTGTTACTATCAAAATTTGTGACGTAAATGACCGTATCTTTTGATTACATTGACGTTCAATTCTCACACCGCCAACGGTCCGTACACATGAGGATGTGACACAAATGTGACTCATTCCAGTTGGATTACATCATGGTTAGACAGAGATTAAAAAATTATGTGTGAAGCTATAATGAGCGACGGGAGAAAACATAGACTCAAATCACTATGCAGAGTTGATTGAAGTTTAAGTGAATTCAAGCGATTTTTTTTTTTTTGCTGTGCCACGACTGTTAAAAAAAAAAAAAAAGAAACCTGTGAGTTGTAAGTTCTAACTGACATCACGCGCGTTATGATAGGACACGTCTAGTTTTAAAACTGTTGTAATCTTTTAATATTTCAATTTCTCATACGGATAAACTAAATATGCATCTCTACTGATGCGAAACGGATTTTGATTTTTTAATAAATCATTTTAACAGCCACTGCGAAAGATTTTATTTGCCATGTGCAAGTCTGGCTAAGGTTGCCTGACCTCTAAAATAATATGTTTGAGATAATCGTCAGGGAGAATCAGTGTGAAAAAAGTGGGGTACTGAAGCACTGAGGGCAGACCAAGTGCATTGACCAAATGCACTTGAAGTTCTTCGAACAAGTGGAAACTGCCATGTGGCATAGGAAAGAGTAATCACGGTAGCGTGACAGCAAATATACCTATAAAAAGGTTCTTACGGAGAAATCTTGGGCAACAAAATTAATACTACAACTGATTCATGAAAGACGGAAAAATGTTCAGGAAAAGTATGTAATGCATTAATATGGGTGTCAATTAGTAAGGAAATAAATGCGAAGCACGGGGACCCAATTCAAAATGGCCGAATGAAAAATACGAAGAGATAGCAATCAAATGGTGGTCACGGAGGACTGTTTCATCACACAGAAAAATCATAAGAGCCTTCAGTGAAATTAAAAGCAAACACGTCAACATCAAGAGTGCAAGAGGAATTCTACTGTTAAACGCAGAGGAGAGAGCGGAGAGCAAAGAGTACACTAAAGGCCTCGACGAAAGGGAGGAACTTTCTCATGACCTGTTAACAGACGAAATGATAGTCGTTTTGTGATGTACTGGGGATGAGATACGAGAGTAATAGTTTATCAGAGGTGCGGAAGACTTAAAATCTAGTATGGCCGAAGACATGGATAAAAGTCGCACGGAATTTCTAAAATGATTAAGCGAAACGGCAACGAAACGACTATTGAACTTGGTTTGTAGGTTTTTTGAGAGTGAAGACGTAAAATCAGACTTCTTGCAAAATATTAACCACACAATACCGAAGTCAGCTAGGCAGATAAGTATGAGGACACGTTTCGCTCGGTTAGAGAATCAAATTATCTGTAATTAGCGACAACAATCTTCCGACGTAACAGTTAGTTGGCGAAACTATCACCGATCAATAGTATAGCTAAGGTAAAAGTGAGAAGTAAAGTGGTACACTTGACTTAAATAGCGGAGAATTCATTAGTCATATATAAAAGCCATTGATATGAGGCGGTAAAGCGAAAACCGCAGACATAAAATATGGATATAGGAGAGGGAGAAGATAAAAAACAGGATGGTAGAGACAGGTTTGCGAATAAATTGCTATGTACCAACACTGGTGTTACTAATTACAGATAATTCGAAGCTGTGCTAACCGCTCGATACGCATCATTATCAATAAAACACTTGCAACTGAGACTGTTTTCTAGTTTTGGAACAAAGAGCTTCTGTTGCTGAACCAGACCAAAACATAATGGGGAAATGTGAAAAGATCACGATCAGTTTGGCATTAAGAAAAGTGAAGACATCGGAGAGGTAGTTCTGGCGATGAGCTTCATTATGAGAATAAGACCTAGGAAATATCAAGACAAGTTCATAGGACTTTATGACCTAGAAAAATCAGTGGCCGAGTAAAGAAGTGCAAGATACTTGAAGCTGTCAGTAAAAAAGTGTTAGCTACAGGGAAAGAGATTTATTGTACACTATGTCCAACAAGCAGTTGGTTAAAGTAAGGATGGTAGACCATAAACGAAGTGCTCAAATTATTAAGTATGTAAGACATGGATGCATTCTTTTCCCACTACTGCCCAACCCATACATCGGAGCAGCAAAGATGGAAATAAAGTGGAACTGGCAGATCGGGTAATAAGTGGTGTAAGTTCGCGAACCTGTTGTCGACCTCTGCTCACTAGTCTGGTTATTTTGACATTGACCTCTCAATATATATATATTCTTTACTGTCGTTTCTTGTTAACAGTATTAGCTTATTCATTAGAATTATCAGATTTTACTCAGTTAATACTCGGCAGAAATCCAATCTGCATTTGCATCGCACTTCCTTAACTCTTGTGCAGAAAGGTGAGCAGTACACTGCATCCATTTTCAGTGAGCTACCACTAGAATTCAAAAATCTTAGCAGTAATCCAGGCCCTTTCAAATCGAAACTGAAGAGTTTCTTCATGTGTTACTCCTCCTATTGTGTTGCGGAGTTCCTTGAAAAATTAAGCTGATTCTTACGTTACATTGTTGATCGCGTTTACATATGGCTTGACGTTTTTTGTGTTCATAAATATTTTATTTTATCTGTTATTACTTTACGTTGCAATTTCACATACTGACACGCTCCATGACTTAGGAGATTTGATGCTCAATTTGGTCCAACGGAACTAGACTTGCAAATAAATAAAAGAATCAAGGTTCAAAAGTGGGATACAAATTCAAGGTGACTGCATACGAACGATAATATTCGCTGATGGCTTTGCTGTCCTTAGTGGAAGTGAAGAAGAACTGTAGAGTCTGCTGAACTACAGAAAGAATCTAATGAGTGCAGAATATGGATTGAGGGTAAATCGAAGAAAGACGAATGTGATGAGAAGTAGCAGAGAAGACAACAGTGAGAACCTTAACATCAAAACTGAGGGCGACTACGTGGGTGAAGTGAAGAACTTCTGCTTTGGATTTAAAGTAATAGAAAGATGACGCAAGGACTACATAAAAGAAGACTAGCACAAAGAAAGAGAGCATTCCTTACCACAAGATGTCTACTAGTAACAAATATGTGACTAATTTAGAAGAAGAAATTTCTGAAAATGTACGCGTGTAGCACAGCATTATGTGGTAGTAAAAAATGTTCAAATGTGTGTGAAATCTATTGGGACTTAACTGCTAAGGTCATCACTCTCTAAGCTTACACACTACTTAACCTAAACTATCCGAAGGACAAACACGTACACCCATTCCCGAGGGAGGACTCGAAACTCCGCCGGGACTAGCCGCACAGTCCATGACTGCAGCGCCCTAGATCGCTCGGCTAATCCCGCGGGGCTATGTGGTAGTAAATCATGGACTGTGGGAAAACCAGAAGAACTGAATCGTTTGAGACGTGATGCTATAGAAGAATTTTTAATATTAGACGAATTTAGAAAATAAGTTAGAGTAAGTTTCTCTGCAGGATGGGTGACCAGAGTAACTCGTGGAAAACATTAACAAGAAGGATGAGACTGAATGATAGGTCAAACGGTAGGACCTCAGGGAGTAACTTCGATGGTACTACAGGAAGCTGTAGAGATTACAAACTGTGGAGGAAGACAGAGACTCGATTATAGCTGACAAATAGTTTACGCACGTCTTCTTTGTTTGCTGCATCAAACCAGTCGGAGGACTTGTTAAGAAATGCCCAGAATCCCATTGCCAGTTACAACGATTAATAACTTTCGGGTGATAGTGCTTTAATACACGTTAAAACAGTTGTGACCTAGCAGTGCACATCGCTAATGTAAAAATCCGGCAGGAACTAAATTCATACATGCCATTAGTAGTGGCCTCACCTTAAGGCATTGTACACACGAGCGCAATATATGAGGAACCACAGCTGCGCAGTAAATGAGTGTAGCGCTATGGTGCACGTGCAGACGCAGCAGTCCACACGGAGCGGAACGTCTGCGGCTGCGAGATTTTGCTGCTTGCCAGCTGCACCGCTCGTAGCGAGGCGATAGCCGCATTGCTGTGGGGCTTGAGGGCCTTCAGCAGTTCACAGGGCCTGTGCCGTGAGTGTGAGAAGAAGGACCAGTTTGTGGCTGACCTTGCTGGAGAAGGGGTGGCTAGCTGACAGACAACAAGCAGTGCTGCGTTCTCCGTGCTGTGCCCGTGTCTCCCGCAAAGTGGTATCCAGACACAGAGGAAATCGACACAGAAATTCTAATAACAGAGTGGACAAGAGACCTTCAGTTTGGGACGTAACGACCGAGGAATACAAGGATAAAAATGAGGATATAGAATGACGTGATATCTTCCGTGATTATTTACTGATTTCGCAGAGCATTCAAGCAGACAGAAAAAATCTGACGGTAACTTCTTTTTCACTTCTTAACTATTTTATTAATACTATGAGTTAAAGGGTCAGTCGGACCTGCAACAGAATTAGCGATTAAGCTTCCCGAAGGCGTTACGAATTTTTACACAGAGATTCGTCAACAGCGATTAATTTTAAGAGACTCCAACATTTCTCTTATTGTTGGCTTGTTGCATCTTGCTTCTCCTGTCAAATGGTAGAATAACCTATTTCGGTAGGAATTACTATGAAATCCGGCAGTGATGTAAGAGCAAGTCAGACCACAGTATGATTTACGAAGTATTGCAAAAATGGTTCAAATGGCTCTGAGCACAATGAGACTTAACTTCTGAGGTCATCAGTCCCCTAGAACTTAGAACTATTTAAACCTAACTAACCTAAGGACATCACACACATCCATGCCCGAGGCAGGATTCGAACCTGCGACAATAGCGGTCGCGCTGTTCCAGATTGTAGTGCCTAGAACCGCTCGGCCACTTCGGCCGGCACACATGTCTAACATGGTCGTTGTTCGTATGAACATGAATACATAAATTGTTAATTATAGTATCGTAAAGTGAAACAACTATTGCAATTAATGAGCGATTAGAATGAAACATAGATAACAACATGCATTTTAATTTCTTACTAGGTGTGCAAAGGATACTGTTTCCGCTCTCGTTTCAATCGGAATCGGCAATAATGGTATCCATTCTTTTGCATGACGTGACTTAAGTCACACAGTTGGTCTCGGATAGTTACGTCATTAGTAAGACGGACACGTCACTAAAAATGGAGCATTAAACGAACCGCGTTCAGCAAGCATTGTCCTAAAAAGGATTTCCGGGTGGCGTGAGACACTCAGCATTATCAGATTAGTTTCTTTTATGTTTAAGATAAATTTAAACACACATATACTGAAATTAAGGTGAGCAAATATCTCGCCAGATTCGAAGTGTCTTAAGGTAACGCACAGAGAAGTTGTTAATATAAGTTTTCTACTTTGTATCATTTTATTGATTCAGTAACACGTCTGATTTTATTACGATGGTTTTCCCTCCATTTATAGGTGGGCGATTGAATATCGTTAAAGATAACGCCGCAACGAAAAAAAAGCACCAAGTGAAGAATCATATCCGTCATACCCTAGCCATAGCCTATACTCACCAGGCGGCATGTCACTGATATCAAATTGATAAGCTAATTAGCCCAATTGATCATGGGAGTCTCTTTGCATAGTGCGTAATTTTTCTGTTTCAGTAGTTGGATTAATGTCACTAGGTAGTTGAAATGGGAATCCCTGGACAGAAGTCTATGTCCTTTTCGAGGAACCGTATTGAGAACCGACATATGAAGCTGACCACAGGAGTCTACTGCGGGGAACGCACATTACGCATAAGGACCGCGCTATTAAAAGCACAATCACAACGACTGTGTTACCATCACCCTGGATAAAAAGCAGTCTTCGTTCTATAGGGACACACAAAAGTCGCTGATAGTGTAACGCTTCTGGTAGAAATGCTATCAGCGACTTGGAGTCAAGTCCCTTCATTCAACTATACACTTGTGTTGGATCCTATGGAGATCTTTGAGTAATTACAGCCGCTGGTGAATAATATTCGTGCCATTCTCGTACCTCAAAACAAGTCACCTTTTTTGAAACTATCTGTTACAGAAAAGTTCCAACGTGGATTTAGACAATTCCTCTAAATCTTATAAGTGTTCCTCAATCGCTCCACGCCACCCCTCCAGCTTTGTGCAAGTGATCCAATTTAAGTCAGAACTGAGTATAAGTAAGTCTACCAACTTCTGCAACCCATGTGGAAACAGGGTAAGCTGAGTTAATGGGACAAGACCGTGTTTTGACCAATCGGTGGAAATGATGATATTTGGTTTGTGGGGCGCTCAAATGCATGGTGGTCATCAGCACCCATACAAAGTTTCCATTTTTTCACACAACAATTTTTCTTCACAGTTCAATCTAGCCACTGTCACGAATGATGAGGATGATGATGAAATGATGAAGACAACACAAATACCTAGTCCCTGGGCAGAGAAAATCCCCAACCCAGCTGGGAATCGAACCCGGGACCTCATGATCCAGAGGCAGCAATGCTAGGCACTACACAACGAGCTGCAGATGCGATGGAAATGGGAACATCTTGTAGCTCCACCAACTGTGTGCGATGTGTAAGGTCAGTGCCAAAACGAAGCTTTCTCCTGCGACATGAGGTAGTATAAGAGACAGTACAAACAGTTACAGTGGTCCAGAATGAGATTTTCACTCTGCTGCGGAGTGTGCGTTGATATGAAACTTCCTGGCAGATTAAAACTGTGCGCCGCACTTAGACGAGGTACTGGTGGAAGTGAAGCTGCGAGGATGGGGCGTGAGTCATGCTTGGGTAGCTCAGATGGAAGAGCACTTGCCCACGAAAGGCAAAGGACCTGAGTTTGACTCTCAGTCCGGCACACAGTTTTAATCTGCCAGGAAGTTTCAGTTACAGTGGTGTACCTTATTGGGAAAATCAGGAAGACTTCACATCATACAGGAACTGGAAGGACAAGCATTTTTCTACTCCACTGTTTCGAAACAACATACAGGTACTACAGTCTACAGGAAATCTGCATCTCTCAGGGTGAATTACCGCCTGTCACCCAATATTTCTATAATCGTTTTTTTGTACCATCCAACAGAGAAAAACTACGAACTATAAAAGCTCCACTAACTTCATCCAACAGAGTATTCGATAAAATTTTTATCGCATCTCTGTCTTCCGATACCGTCTGCATGACGGCATCGTGCATATGTGGTGATCCTATTAAATATACAGATATTCATCCACTGGAGCAGGTAGCCACTGATCGAAGTCACTCGCAGAGATCAGTGCAAAGCTTCATCTCCTGTATTGTAGGAGGACCATATCGCACAGATTAATAGTCGCAAGAGAGGGTTCCTGTTTCGTTGTTTGATACATTGCTTTTTTCTGCTGTAACATGCTCTGACATGGCCATACATTTTGTTTTTTCTGCCACAACTTCGAGGTCTGTGTCAGATTCTAAACTGACATTAATATGATTCGATCCATTAACTCTCACAGAAAACTGGACATCGTACCGTGTACATAATATTGCCGCTGCTACCACAACACAACCAATGGATGATTGAAATAAAAGACAGTCACAACATAAGAAAGAGTTTTGTGGCAATGTGAAGCGTTCCCAAACTGCTGTCCAAAGGTGACTGAGGACCACTACTTTTAAACTCATCTTTCACATTGACTTGATAGCTAATGGCTACATTTCGACTGATTTCTCGTATTACAGTCATGTACACGTTCATTGTTTCGGTGCTAGCCATCCCCGGAAGGTGTTGGCCCTCCACCAAGACTCTTTCTCCATCTCAAACAAGCGATGTCTGTCAATCATTACGTGGTAATCAACAGTGTATCAGTGATTGGATAGGAATGGAAAAGACACCTCTGATATACTGTAATATGCATCACAGTTGATAGTGCAATCAATTTTAGCAGTATTACCAGTTTTTTACAATGCTAGCCAATGACATGGCAGCATATTCCCGAAAAAGATGACTGTGCAATTTCTCTGTTCTTTGTTATTTTCAAAAATATACACCTCTGTATACCAGACAGCACTCAACGCATTTCTAGCACTTCAATCATAGTGCGTAATTTACGATAACGATCGCCCATGTGTCTCTATGTGGATGGGAGTCACAGGGCATTCTCACTTTCTTAGGATACAGTTAGAGACCGAAAGATCTCCTCGCATAGTCTTTGACCAATGCTCCCTGCAGCACTGGCACGAATTAAACTTGCAGCTGACCAGAAGTAGACAGCTACATTCCAAGTTTTGTGTAGGAATGTGCGAACTGAGGCTGTAACTGCTGTCCTGCACCCATCCAAGGGCACAAGATTTGTCCAGATGCGCGGATGTCGAGGAGGTTAGCACCCCATTTCGGTGTATAGTAGATATGAAACTGTTGTGGTGATATAACAGACAGTTAAGAAAGAGAAAAGGATGATTTTTATACATGATGGAGCTCTAAACAAATGGAGTTTGCAGCATTTCAGGCAAATCAAGTACGCTAATTTTGAAATATTGTGTCTGGGGTCATTACCATGAAGGTATTGGTAAGAGAGAACGAAAACGCATTCTCTCTTAAGGCTACAAGATTCTGTACTTAAAACACGCTGAAATGTTAGATCGTTGCGGTTTCTGACCTCATAGTCATACGGAACGAAACGCTGTTACTATCCAAGTGTAAGAAATATATTTACAGCGCATAACATGCATTCTCCTTGGAGATTTCTCTACGGTAAACTATGGTGGCAAAATGTAAAATGAAAAACATATTACTTCCTTAAAAAAACGGTTCAAATGGCTCTGAGCACTATGGGACTTAACATCTGTGGTCATCAGTCCCCTAGAACTTAGAACTACTTGAACCTAACTAACCTAAGGACATCACACAAATCCATGCCCGAGGCAGGATTCGAACCTGCGACCGTAGCGGTCACGCGGTTCCAGACTGAAGCGCCTAGAACCGCACGGCCACGCCGGCCGGCACTTCCTTAAAATCACGATTGTTTGTGAGACATGCACAATGTAGCTTTCCATAGGTGTATAGTGCCCACTGCTCACATCTAATCACATTTCAGAAACGATACTAGACTCGCATTAGTCCTATATAAAACGACCGTTAGTAATGGAGAATGCCTCTTACAAACAAAGAGACAAACACATAGCAGCGGTGTTTGACAGGTGACATTACACGTCATTCCGCCATTAACTCCGTAAGCATGACATCTGTCAAGCAGATATATACATGGGTTTGCAGTACATCACAAACACCTGTCGCTCACTGAAGACTAAATTTTTTGCCCAAGATGGCGCAGTGGAAAGAAGTATGTTGTATAAATCTTCGTTCGTCCAGAGGAGTATGTTGAAACAGGATGAACATCTTTCATCACATGCGAGATTGAAGTCCTCTGATGACTGAGACGTTTGCTGTTAACAAAAGCAAGTAGACACTACTCTAAGTCTTACACAGAACAATGCAGAAGTATACAAGTCAAATACCGGTTATGTCCTACAATTAATGCATCTTGAGAGAACAATGGCAAAAAATGGTCAAAGACCTACAGCAACTCCTCCTTCCATCTCTCTAGAATGCATCATCAGTCTACCATTAAATCATACCTCGTTACAGCTCCCACAGACTATCATTTATCCTTTAAGGCAGATGCAAGTACATTTAGAGGCAGATGATTCTCTTTTCCCAGGAAAGCATAAAAAACAGCAGTCAACTCTCATGTACCACTATTACCTCAACAGATATACCGGTACTGCAACTGGAATCACTCAATAGAGGGAAGTCCACTGGACCTGACGGGATACCAATTCGATTCTACACAGAGTACGCGAAAGAACTTGCCCCCCTTCTAACAGCCGTGTACCGCAAGTCTCTAGAGGAACGGAGGGTTCCAAATGATTGGAAAAGAGCACAGATAGTCCCAGTCTTCAAGAAGGGTCGTCGAGCAGATGCGCAAAACTATAGACCTATATCTCTGACGTCGATCTGGTGTAGAATTTTAGAACATGTTTTTTGCTCGAGTATCATGTCGTTTTTGGAAACCCAGAATCTACTATGTAGGAATCAACATGGATTCCGGAAACAGCGATCGTGTGAGACCCAACTCGCTTTATTTGTTCATGAGACCCAGAAAATATTAGATACAGGCTCCCAGGTAGATTCTATTTTTCTTGACTTCCGGAAGGCGTTCGATACAGTTCCGCACTGTCGCCTGATAAACAAAGTAAGAGCCTACGGAATATCAGACCAGCTGTGTGGCTGGATTGAAGAGTTTTTAGCAAACAGAACACAGCATGTTGTTATCAATGGAGAGACGTCTACAGACGTTAAAGTAACCTCTGGCGTGCCACAGGGGAGTGTTATGGGACCATTGCTTTTCACAATATATATAAATGACTTAGTAGATAGTGTCAGAAGTTCCATGCGGCTTTTCGCGGATGATGCTGTAGTATACAGAGAAGTTGCTGCATTAGAAAATTGTAGCGAAATACAGGAAGATCTGCAGCGGATAGGCACTTGGTGCAGGGAGTGGCAACTGACCCTTAACATAGGCAAATGTAATGTATTGCGAATACATAGAAAGAAGGATCCTTTATTGTATGATTATATGATAGCGGAACAAACACTGGTAGCAGTTACTTCTGTAAAATATCTGGGAGTATGCGTACGGAACGATTTGAAGTGGAATGATCATATAAAACTAATTGTTGGTAAGGCGGGTACCAGGTTGAGATTCATTGGGAGAGTGCTTAGAAAATGTAGTCCATCAACAAAGGAGGTGGCTTACAAAACACTCGTTCGACCTATACTTGAGTATTGCTCATCAGTGTGGGATCCGTACCAGGTCGGGTTGACGGAGGAGATAGAGAAGATCCAAAGAAGAGCGGCGCGTTTCGTCACTGGGTTATTTGGTAACCGTGATAGCGTTACGGAGATGTTTAATAAACTCAAGTGGCAGACTCTGCAAGAGAGGCGCTCTGCATCGCGGTGTAGCTTGCTCGCCAGGTTTCGAGAGGGTGCGTTTCTGGATGAGGTATCGAATATATTGCTTCCCCCTACTTATACTTCCCGAGGAGATCACGAATGTAAAATTAGAGAGATTAGAGCGCGCACGGAGGCTTTCAGACAGTCGTTCTTCCCGCGAACCATACGCGACTGGAACAGGAAAGGGAGGTAATGACAGTGGCACGTAAAGTGCCCTCCGCCACACACCGTTGGGTGGCTTGCGGAGTATCAATGTAGATGTAGATGTAGATGTACTGTACAATGTTGACTCGGTGAAGAAAATTTGTGTTTCCCTGATTCTCGATATTTCATGTCAATGTTTTCTCGTATCCCTCTTGCTGTCACATACTCGCTCCCATTTACAAGAATTGTTCTGCAAAAAACAGAATACATCGAAGTACTTTCTCAATATCCCCTAATTTTGGCGTATTTTTCCTCAATTTATACGTATTTTCCGTCGTTTCTCGTAATTTTTGTCGATTATATGTCGCTTCTACTGATGTGAACATGACATCACTTGTCATTCCATATTCTAAAATTGGTTGTAAATGTAGTACAGTTGCCAACACCTAGCGCATATGCAATGTTTTTCTGGTTGGGCAGTGTAGTATAGCACTGTACTTGAAATTATAGCGTCACCTCCAACCACTTAGACTACAGTTGCAGTGCGTTTGCTCTTATTTCTGTATGCATGTCTGTGCAAGCTTTGCAAATGCCTCCCATGACCCAAAGTAGAACCGAGTTAATATTAGCACAGCTTATCCTGTTTCTACACGGGTTGCTGAAGGTGGTAGATATCAAACTCTCAGACTTCTGCTCGGTTCCGAATTAGATTTGAGTGATCACATACGCAAAGCTGCAGGGGCGGCGTGGAGAGACTCAGCAGCAGTTCTATCTAAAACCATGTTGAAGTTTTACTGTCCAAGCTGCAGCTGCTGGTTTCGCAGACACTGCAGCTGCCTACAAGGGTGGTCATGAGGAGTCAGCAACCGGAAGCAGCGGATTAGCGGATTAGCCTTTGATGGGTATAAAGAATGCACCTACCTGTGTGATCTTGCCAGCAGCAGCAAGGGCTGGAGAAGTGACCAGTGTGCTGGGTGAACATGACACGAATTGGACGCGTGTGTTTTACGTGAGACAAGACTCAAAATATTGGATGTTTGCACTGGATGTTCCTACCACTTCTGGCTTTCACGCGTGTCCGCAACTGTGACTGTACCTGCGTCGGAAATTTTCACTGAGCTCCTTACGTCGCCTTTGGCAGTATACGTGGGAATGGCGGCATTGTGAGCGGACGTCCGGGAAGTGAGTGTGCAAAATGTGTGTGTTTCTGCGATCTCCTACATCTACCCACAAGAACTGCCGCTACAGAGTGGATCATGGTTTAACTGCGTCGTGTTTAGTATGCTTCTCAATACATCATCACAATGGACTCTGTCTTACAATGGTATTTACTGCTGTCTGTATTGTATCACACAGCTTCTTCTTTCTTTCCAAATGTAGCAGTGAGAACCAATTTATAATTCCTATAGTACTCTTTCGAAAGCCAACTGAGATGTCAAACCAACGATTTGATCAATTTATTGTTTCTCATAATTGTATTGTGTGCATTCATGCGTTTGGGTGTGAGTCTCTCTTCAGGTTCAGGCCGGCGTGGAGGGGGGGGGGGGGTATGCTGTAGATGGTAGATTGGTGGATGGTGCGTGCCTCACCATCATTAGTTCGTGTGATAGTCAGAATTTTTTTTTCACCAGCAATGTTTACAGGAATGTTGTGGTAGAGGAGTGTTTTTGTGGTCTGAAACTTGTTGCCTACAAGACCTTGGATAAATTTAGCGCTACTATCTATTTGTGGTGGAGATTTCATCACTTGAAATTACAATGAAATGAATACCCCTAGCTGCAAACAGGCGTTGATATAAGACAACGGGGATAGTTGAAAATGTGTGTCTCGGCCGGCCGGAGTGTCCGTGCGGTTCTAGGCGCTACAGTCTGGAGCCGAGTGACCGCTCCGGTCGCAGGTTCGAATCCTGCCTCGGGCATGGATGTGTGTGATGTCCTTAGGTTAGTTATGTTTAAGTAGTTCTAAGTTCTAGGCGACTGATGACCTCAGAAGTTAAGTCGCATAGTGCTCAGAGCCATTTGAACCATTTTTTGTGTGTCTCGGCCGGGACTCTAACCCGGGAACTTCTGCTTACATGGCAGACGCTCTATCCATATGAGCCACCGAGGACACAGAGGATAGTGCGTCTGCAGGGACTTACCTCTGGTACGCCTCCCGGGAGACCCATATTCGCAACTTATTGTCCCGCACTATATTCACAGTGCCCCTGCCCATTATACTCATTACTCGTTGCTTTACTGCCGATTCCCGTAAGAGTTGCGGCACTGTTTGTGCGTCTGCACAGAAGAACACATGTATGAAAGAGCAGATACCATCTACATACAAAGAAGAGCACCGTAAGGTGAGGATGAGTATTTTCAGCGATTTATTTGATTGCTGTAAGTTGACAAACAATTAATTTGAAAGAGTAGTGCAAATGGTTTATTTCACTCTATTTTTATTAACGAAAATGTATCAACTCTCTTGGTCTCCAACATCGAATAGGAATACTATATTCTGAGGAGAAATGCAAACCTCCATCTGCTTGTTTCGGGATGCTGGTTCACACAGACAAAAGACAGAGATAAGAAGCGACTCTGGAATCTCCCGATCAACAGAAGGCCGCAAGTTGATGCATTGTTTCGGGGCTGTGAGAACAATGGAGGCCGATATGTGATCCGCGGTCGGTGGTATTTAGTAACATGATCTGTAATTAGGTCATTAGCTAGTCTTGACCTTCGTTGCGGTGCCCTGAAGTTAGCTAACATATCGACTCCCGAATTTTTTCCAGCAGCAGTTCTTCTCCGTTTATGTTTTCTTGGTGTGACACCTTCCGACTCACAGAGTAAGTTCGCAATTTGTTGAAAATTTCTTACAGATGACCGTCTCATTTCAGGGAACCGTTCTCCGTATAAGTTGCAATGTTCTATAGCCTCCTTACTAGCTTCACCATAAATGTAAATCACATAAATTCGCTCACTAATCGTCTACCGAACATCCATGATTACAAAACGAAGTGGAGGTAATGTTCTTCTGTGGTTTAAATTGGCTCTGGGGAAACTTATGCCGCCGGCTCCTGTGCCCGAGCGGTTCTAGGCGTTTCAGTCCGGAGCTGCGGTGCTGCTACGGTCGCAGGTTCGAATCCTGCCTCGGGCATGAATGTGTGTTAGGTTTAAGTAGTTCTAAGTCTAGGGGACTGATGACCTCAGATGTTAAGTCCTATAGTGCTACGAGCCATTTGAACCATTTTAACAATTGCACTGGAGGTGGAATGTATTCAGTTACGGATGCATCGATCGCAAATATTGTGGCTCCATAACGCTACCACTATACTACAAGTCGTTCCCGATTTACCTGTTTTGTTCCGACTCTACCGCGATTGTTTGTAATGTTGCTCACAGGCGAAAAGTCTGCCAATTTGCACCGCAAAGCTCTGTAAATGATGCCCGTACAAAAAGTTGCTCTCTGTCCCAGAGCGCAGCTGCAAGGTCTCCTTATTCCGTCTGTACTAATCCAATTACGTTTCGGGGGATCACGTCCCTCGGTCAAAGAGGAGAGGGCCACACATCGGCAGAGGCGAAATTCGCCACTGGTAGTTCCGTTCTAAATTACGCTCGGCAGATTTCGGACAGGTATTTACGCGACCGGCGGAGTTTGCTCCGCGATAAATTTGACCGTGGCGCCGGCCACACGGAGGGGGCGTGGCCCACCTGCTGCGACGACCGCCAGGCCTTTGTTACGTCACCAAACAAGTAGCGCGCACCGCTTCGCTGCGAGCGTTCCAATTACTGTTTATCGGCCGCGTAAATTACGACTACGACAAACATTCTCGTTATGCTGGCCATTGCCGGTCCGACGCGGTACTGACGATTCATTTTACGTGCGCCATAAATTTCTAAGATATAATTGGCCCCCGGAAGAAACACGGGCGTCTCAATTAAAAATAACGAGTTCCCGGAAGTGGCGCATGCTCAGGGATGGGTGGTGGGGATCGGAGGGGGGAGGGGAGGGTGAAACGGGCGTGGCTAGTGGCTCGTTTCGCAAATACGTATCAGATCGCCGTGGAGTACGCACTCGCAAGTGCTCCATAGAAGTCCGGCTTTTTCACTAAGCCACTGGGCGTGTGTTGGTTCCAGAGACGATCGGAGGCACTAGAGGAGATGGAAGTGGCAGTTGTTGGTAGTTTTGATAGTGAAATCGGCATCGGAACCTTCGATCACATTCTGGACACTAAATCTTCAAGAGTTTCTCTAGATGTTTTATGTAAGGAGGTTTTCCTGAAGTCGATGTTCTTCATGTAGTTTACAAAAGAACTACTATCATAAACGCCCCTAATTGTAAATGAAGTTTGAAAAAATGGTTCAAATGGCTCTGAGCACTATGGGACTTAATTTCTGAGGTCATCAGTTCCCTAGAACTTAGAACTACTTGAACCTAACGAACCTAGGGACATCACACACACCCATGCCCGAGGCAGGATTCGAACCTGCGACCATAGCGGTCACGCGGTTTTAGACTGAAGCGCGTAGAACCTCTCGGTCACAGCGGCCAGCGAATCTTGAAAGACATTGAACATTGTGTCATTCAGTTTTAAGATTTTCCGCTAACTAACCGAGTTACAGGACAAAACAGGTTACATTCCAAAGTTAAGCTGTCATAAGAGATAATTTTCTCGTAATCTAGCTTGAAAAAAAATCATTTTTCAAGACCGTCTGTTAAATATTTCTTTGTTCGCATCCGATTTCGACCTTCAGACCGCTTTCATTTATATGAAACTTGTTTGTAAAGTCTTCCGTGGCAATATTAAGGGGGTTGGACGTCAAACGGGCCGACTTGGAGCATGAGAGGCCATTTTGATTTCCACTGTCTACACTTTTACAAATATCATGTGGTGCCTCTACTGCTCCAGGTTGGCCCGTTTGACTTCCTAGCGCGTATAAAACTGTAGCATCAATAACTTAAAAGCTACCTTACATCAATTCATATTCTTTTCCTTCGTACTGCATTGTAGCTGGACGCACTCTACTTACTGGCTGCTACAAAGCTGAATATGTTGAATGCATGGAGTGCTTCCACGTCAAAGTTGGAAACCATATGTAACATTTAGACGAAGATTAACGGTTTACGTACAGGGGTTGCACCAAAACATGCCAACACCGCGAGAAATACGTGCTTCAACATAAACGCAAATGCTGTCCAGGTCTTTGGGTTGCTCTGTTGTTATTTGGCACTGAACGCCATCTGTGCAAAGTCGTCAAGACGCTGCAAGAGTCAGTCGTGGCCAGAGGAGCGTTCTGTGTGAGTGCATTATGTTGGAGCTAAGTGAACTCAAACGTGGGAAAATCGTTGGCGCCCGTGTATGGGTGCTTTTGTAACCAAGTTAGCTGAAGTAACTGATGTTCAAGAGGCGGACAAACATCATCCACTAAGTCACAACGAACGTTTGTGTTGAGTGGTCATGACGGACAGGCTTTGCAGAATTTAATGTCGCACTTTCGAACGCAGTGCGCACCAACACAGCACGAAGGGAGTTCCATAAGCTGGGAACTGCAAGGCGAGCTGGAATTCTAGAACCACTCATCAGTAACGAAAATGCCTGTAGCTGAAAAATGAGGTCCCGAAACCAAAATCCCTGGTTTACGGACCAATGAAATAAAGAACTTCTGTCCGAGGAGTTTTGTTTCACACTGTACCCAACTTCTGGGTGAATTGACCCAACACCGACTCGGCGCTTGTTCGTGACGTTGCAGGCATACTCGTAATGGTGGTGTCTCCCTCTCTGACACAGGAAAATGTGAAACTATTGGCGGTAGTTGACCAACACACATTGTTCTGAGAGATTTCTGCAGTCAATTAATTGTACAGTTCATTACACTTCTCAACAAATACTGTACTCCTGAACTTAAATTTCCACCTGTTTTAAGGATTGACATACAAAAACAACTTCATTGTCCAGCAGCAACAGAATTCGTGCTTCTTTACCTTATTTGTAAATCTGAGAAAGTTACGTTTGTACTGGGTTGCTTTTACAAGAATCTGTGAACATATTGGTGCTCTTCTGTAGGTATATTGGTTGACTATGGGGTGAGGAGCACTGAATGTTAATGAAATATCTTGCGATTGTACACGTTGGGGGAGGGGGTGGGGAACAGAAGAAGAGGCAAAAGAGAGATACTTGTTTTATCAAATAAAATTTTTTTATCTTATTAAGTTTCTCCTTTCAGTTGCAAGAGGGGAATATTTATCTTTTCTAATGTGCATGTTTAAAAAAGTTTAAGCTCAGCAGTATTTTCGATGTATGAAGCTATTTTGTTTCTTGTTTAGAATTCCTTTCGTTGAAAACGACTGTAATCTAATGGCTGGCAACAGTGGGACAGTTACACATGTAAATTAGTTCACATTTCCAGTGGCGATGTCAAACGAAAATAAATAAATAAATAAAAGAAACGAGTTCATTGTAAGGGTTTTGGGGTAAGTTTCGATAGCAAAATGGATCAAGTAAATATAGTTACTTGAATGTAAAATTTGCGAAGCTTGCAATGGGGCAAA
This sequence comes from Schistocerca serialis cubense, assembly GCF_023864345.2. Taxonomy (NCBI): domain Eukaryota; kingdom Metazoa; phylum Arthropoda; class Insecta; order Orthoptera; family Acrididae; genus Schistocerca; species Schistocerca serialis. The sequence continues at coordinate 734,698,030 of NC_064642.1, forward strand.
GCATCTTCTCATATTAATCTACGTTTGTTTCGACAGGATTCAGTAATACAGAACTATGATCTTCATTTGTAGCTATACGATAGCAAGAAAATCTTTCATCTAAATAAAACTGCAGAATCCTAAACAATACCAAACATTTTGTCCAAAAATAAGAGATTTATAGTGATAAGCACGCCCAGGCTTTCCTGACTGCAACAGACCTGGCGTTCACCGTGCCTAGCTGACGTGACGTCACCAACAAGCGCCGAGGCCTTCCTTTGAGTCGGTGTTGGTTGACCTCCCAGGGGTGAAACACGGCGACAGGATGATATTGATTTGGGTAGCAACACTGTTATTTCCATGGACACCATGGGTTCTCCACATGGCTGCATTGCTGCCTAGGGTCACGTGATCATCTTGGCTTATGAGGTCTGCCGCATGGTAGAATGTTCTGCAGCACTAATGTTGTGTTCCAAGAAGACAGGGCCCTTGTTCACACAGCTTGCTTCGTCCAGGAGCGTTTTTGTCAGCATGAAAATGAACTGTTGGATTTTCCCTGACCACTGCAGTCACTAGACCTAAATATTATTGAGTGTTTGTGATTTATTTCTGAGAGAAGTATTCACGATCGCAATCCGCCTTCATCATCCTTACCTGAACGTGCCATTTTTATGCAGGAAGAATGGTATACTCTTGGAAACCATACAGGACCTATGTTTACCCTTCCGGGACGACTGGAACCTCTTTTGAATGCCAACGGGTTTCCTGCGCTGTATTAGACATGCTTATTTGTTGTTTCTTTTCGCTCATACATTTATGAAGAGTTTTATGTCATTTACCGCCACGGTTCCTAAGTCTCATACTCATTTTTATACACGATGTGAGTACATAACCGTTATGACTTCCGTGTCAGTGCCTTGAACACAATTTTTACTGCTAAATGAATGTTAACGCAATTTTGACCATATGTTTAAGTAAGACTTGATTATGGTCAGCAAGCTCTATCCTATTACCACAAGCTGAAAGTATACTGCGTCCTTCCAGGTAAAGAAGGCTTGTGCAATGAAGATGTTATCTCCACGTTGTACTACGTGAGACTGGTTGTGAAAAACATTCTCCTCATACTTAGGATGAGCACGTGTCTCGAAGCTGACAGAAGGTCAGATCTACATTATACTTGCCGTAATATGTGTGCAGGGAGATTACTATACAGGGTAATTTTAAAGGAACTATACATTTTGTACTTAAACCAATTTTATTAATCAATATGTAATGGCACTGTAACTTACGTTACAATAGGACATAATTTCAAATGGCTCTGAGCACTATGGGACTTAACAGCTGAGGTCATCAGTCCCCTAGAACTTAGAACTACTCAAACCTAACTAACCTAAGGACATCACACACATCCATGCCCGAGGCAGGATTCGAACCTGCGACCTTAGCGGTCGCGCGGTTCCAGACTGAAGCGCCTACAACCTCTCGGCGGACATAATCTCAGTACATTTCAATGTGACCACCTTGCATTCCTAGGCGCAACCCCCAGCGCTCCACTGTAGACCGAAAAACCTGCCCAAGCATATCTGGTGTAATCTCAGCAGCTGTGGCTCGGATCCGCTGTGTTAAGTGTTCAGCGCTGCGGATCTTCACCTGGTATACCCTAGACTTGATAAACCCCCATGTGGAAGAGTCTAAGGGTGTCAAGCCAAGAGAGCGGGATGCCCACATCCGTGAAGAGGCACGACCATTCCATCTGCCGGGAAATGCTTGATTCAGATAATCTCGAACAACGAGAGCTAAATGGGGTGGTGCAACATCCTGTTAAGAAACAGCAGTATCCATAATCCCATCAGGTACCAACTGGGGCTACAAAAACTGTTCCAACATATCCAGGTATGTGGCTCCAGTAACGGTTTGTTCTGCGAAGAAGAATGGCCCGTACACTGTTGACCTCGTTATCCCTAACCACACGTTCACTTTTGCTGTGTCCCGTTGCCACTCCTGCAGCACACTTAGCTGTTCGTCTGCCCAGATCCTGCAGTTTTGTCTCTTCACATATCCACAGGTAGGAAATGAAGCTTCATCACTGAACAAGACATTTTGCATCAAATTATTATTTTCCACAGTTTGTAGCAGGTCATGACACATAGCTTGTGCGGCTGCGTAGTCATCCTCCTCAAGCTTGTGTACGACCTGGATATGGTACGCACGTTTGTGTAGCATGTAACGAAGAACTCTTCAAAAAAAAAAAAATGGCTCTGAGCACTATAGGACTTAACACCTGAGGTCATCAGTCCCCTAGAACTACGTAAACCTAACTAACCTAAGGACATCACACACATCCATGCCCAAGGCAGGATTCGAACCTGCGACCGTAGCAGTCGCGCGGTTTCAGACTGAAGCGCCTAGAACCGCTAGGCTACAGCGGCCGCCAAGAACTCTCCATAGAGTGGTTTCAGGAATACCAAGCTCCCTACTAAGTGGCCTTGTAAATGCGGAAGGGCTACGTGTGATCGCATCCTATACACTTTGGACGTTGTCTGGCGTTATGGCCGGCCTCCCTGGACGTTCTTCATCTGCAAAACTACCAGTACGCTCGAATTTATTGACGAGGGTCTTGATAGCAAGCTTGGCGGGACCTGTTTTCCTGAATCGACGGGCAAAGTCTGCCCGCATCTGTTCATACGTCATGCCACGAAGACGAGCAGAAACAACAGCGATTCGTTCTTCTTTGGTTAGCATTCTGTCGTAGTACCTGCAAGAAACAATTATTCCATTACTATATCACTGAAATGTGTAGTGACTTACTATATCACTGAAATGTATAGTGACTTTAGAATCGCCCTGTATAGTCTGATGATGGCAGATTTTCTATGTGGCATGACATATCAGTACCACCCCATGGGTGTTGATACGTTGGTAACAGAATTGAAAAATTCCGTTACACTCCGACCGTGTTCATGCGGGACCTGGCAGACCTTATGAAGCACTTCCATGGAGCCACACCTCCAGCGCCCTCTGCTGCCGCAGTACAGGACCACCGGCGTCAGCCGATTAGCCACTTGTTCCCTGAAGCCTGATCGCACCGACACCATACTTTATACCTTACTACAACGAGCATCATTCTAGTTGACATCGTGATAACTGGACTTTAATTCGAGTTGCATCATTTGTAATGAGTCTTCGTTCTCTTGGAGACACGAAAGTTAAGTAAGTTTTCTGTTTGTTTTGTTAATTTGTTTGCTAATCATTTCTGCTCCTGTCAGGCTTTCGTATGATGACAGTTACCGTACCTCTCTATAGCCCAACACTCCTTTCCACTGTGTATAAACTGGTACACGAAAGTCTTTTATAACAATTCCGCAGGAGCTGGAGTGTATTCAGTTATGGGTGCTCACACCACTTACGACATCAGACAGATAGCAAATGAGAGCATGTGAGCTGAGCAGCAAAGCGTGATAAATTATATGTGATGAGAAAAAAATTTGGAGGTAATGGCTATAATTATTAATAACACTCAAGAAAACCAACACGGTAGCTCAGCTGTGACCGTAGCAGCCGCATGGTTCCGGACTGATGCGCCTAGAACCGCTCGGCCACCACGGCCGGCATTATGAACAGGTGCTCGATCGTGTTGAAAGATGCAATCGCCATCCCCGAATTGCTCTTCAACAGTTGGAGTCAAGAAGTTGGTTAAAACATCAATGTAGGCCTGTGCTGTGACAGTGCCAAGCAACAAGGGGAGCAAGCCCCCTCCATGAAAAACACGCCAACACCATAACACCACAGACTCCGAATTTTTCCACTGTTCAATCTTCCAATGTTTACGCTCCTTACACCAAGCAAGGCTTCGTTTGGCATTTACCGGCGTGACGTGTGGCTTATGAGCAGCCGCTCGACCATGATATCCAAGTTCTCTAACCTCCCACCTAGCTGTCATAGTACTTGCAGTGGATCCTGATGCAGTTTGGAATTCCTGTATGATGGTCTGGATAGATGTGTGCCTATTACACATTACGACCCTCTTCAACTGTCGGCGGTCTGTCAGTCAACAGACGAGGCGGACTGTACGCTTTTGTGCTGTACGTGTTCCTTCACGTTTCCATTTCACTATCACATCAGAAACAGTGGACCTAGGGCTGTTTAGGAGAGTGGAAATCAGGTGTACAGACCTATGACACATGTGACACCCAATTACCTGACCCTATTCGAAGTCTGTGAGTTCCGAGGAGCGCCCCATTCTGCTCTCTGACGGTTTCTAATGACTACTGAGGTTGCTGATACGGAGTACCTTGCAGTAGGTAGCAGCAAGAAGCACCTAATATGAGAAACATATGTTTTTGGGGGTGTCCATATACTTTAGACTACGTAGTGTAAGTGGGATGGTAACGTGAACCATGACCATTATTCAAGGATAATATACTGAAAGCGCGATGTTGATGATTAAACATGGTATAAAATCTGTGTCACAGAATGATGCATTTAACCTTGGTTAAAAACGCAGCACATTTATAAATCCGAGAAACCGCGTGAACAAAATATCACTCAAAACCTCACTAGCAAACCATGTTTTCCCCATAAATTCCCGTATATTCCATCGCAGAAACGTCCATCGAAGAAAAACTCTGGACGAAGTCGTCTTAATTCGAACCAAGCGAATGAATAGTGCCGGTTGCGACCACGCGATGCGACTTCAGCAACGGCTGGCGGACACGCAAGCGTGCTTTATGTCACAGCCTTGGTAAGTCTGGCACCACATCCAACTCATCACGGACATGCTGTACTACGCAGCCAAAACTTGTGGCATTCCAAGGAGACGAAAAAGATTTATAGTCAAACTTTACAACTCGCCAGCAACTTGTATCTCACGTAAAGACAAATGGTGCGTAAGACGTTTTCTAATACACTGCTTTTAAGTTTTAGTGTTACAATATGAGGATTTCAGCTATGGATCACCTTATTCTCAAAATATACTGCCAGAAAAAAAATTAGTAAACCCTTTTACAGGTTTCGAATTCACTCAATGTTACAACAGTGCATATGGATTATATGAAATGATTACATTTACAGTTCACTAGCGCAAGCAGCACCGTAGTGAAACACCCATGTTAGTATTTGAGATAGCCTCTATGGGTGGCAGTGCAGGCGCTGGCTGCCAGTCGATTGTAGAAATGTCGAATACCACTCTGGGACACGTTATGCGACGCCTGCCCGAGCTGTTCGCGTAAAGAGTTGTTGGTTGATGAGTCACATGATCCACTTCTCTTCCCATCATATACCAAATGCGTTCGATTGGAGACTAGTCAGGAGGTCTTGTAGGCCAAGGAAATTGCTCCACGTCTTGAAGAGCACATTTACACGGGTAATGTGTGGGCGAGCATTATCCTTGTGGAGGTGCACATCACCTTCCTGTTGCAAGAAAGGCAAAAGAACAGATCTAACAACATTCAACCTGTACCGAGCGCTGGTTAGCGTATCCTCGAGGAACAGTAAGGGTGTACCAGAGCTGTAGCTTATCGCTCCACAAACCATAAGGCCTGGGGTGGGGCAAGTGGGTCTTGGACGAATACAGTCTACAATACCGCACTCACCAGGTCTACATCGACCTCGCAGACGGCCATCACTTGCGTGCAGACAAAATCTGTTTTCATCGATGAACACCAAGGTGCTCCATTCCACCTTCCAAGTGATCCTGTGACGGCACCAACCGAGCCATCCACGCCGCTGCTGTGGCGTGAGTCACAGCTCACAGTGTCACTGATAATAAGCGGTTCGCAACTGTTCGTGTTGACACGTGTGGGCTCAAAAGCCCTCCTATCTGTGCTGCGGCAGCTGTACGATGTGACACTGGTAGCCTTAGAATACGACGATCGTGGCGGGTGTCTGAGTTGGATGGGCGTCCAGAACTTCGCCTAAAAGCGTGAGAATGTCCAAGTGACCACTGGCAACTTCATCATTGCGCAACTGACGCAGCACGTCCGACTTGTGTGATGGTTTACGGAGAGGAGCATCCCGTCACCAGGAAGGACACAATCGGAGCCCTCTCCAACTCATTCAGCTGGCTGAAAGAAAAAAAAAATCAAACGAAAAAACTACAATGAACTAAACTCGTCTAGCTTGAAGGGAGAAACCAGATGGCGCTATGGTTGGCCCGCTAGATGGCTGTGCCATAGGTCAAACGGCTATCAACTGCTTTTTTTAAAATAGGAACCCACATTTTTATCACATATTCGTGTAATACGTAAAGAAATATGAATATTTTAGTTGGACCACTTTTTTCGCTTCGTGATAGATGGCGCTGTAATAGTCACCGACGTATAAGTACGTGGTTTCACGTAACATTCCACCTGTGCGGACGGTATTTGCATCGTCATACATTACCCGTGTTAAAATAGGCCGTTTATCAATTGCGGAAAAAGTCTATATCGTGTTGATGTATGGCTATTGTGTTCAAAATACCAAACGTGCGTGTGTTATGTATGCTGCTCGGTATCCAGGACGACATCATCCAAGAGTCCGGACCGTTCGCGGGATAGTTACGTTATTGAGGGAAATACTAAGTGTTCAGCCACATGTGAAACGTCAACCACGACCTGCAACAAAAGATGATGCCCGAGTATGTGTTTTAGCTGCTGTAGCGGTTAATCATCACATCAGTAGCAGACAAATTGCGCAAGAATCGGGAATCTCAAAAATGTCGGTGTTGAGAATGCTACATCAACATCGATTGCACCCGTGCCATACTTCTATGCACCAGGAATTGCATGGCGACGACACTGAACGTCGTGTACAGTTCTGCCACTGGGCAGAAAGAGAAATTACGGGACGATGACAGATTTTTTGCACACGTTCTATTTAGCGAAGAAGTATCATTCACCAACAGCGGTAACGTAAACCGGCATAATATGCACTATTGGGCAACGGAAAATCCACGCTGGCTGCAAGAAGTGGAACATCAGTGACCTTGGCGAATTAATGAATGGTACAGCATTATGGGAGGTAGGTTAATTGGCCCCCATTTTATCGATGTCAATCTAAATGGTGCAATGTATGCTGATTTACTACGTAATGTTCTACCGATATTGCTACAAGATGTTTCACTGCATGACAGAATGGCGATGTACTTCCAACATGATGGATGCCCGGCACTTAGCTCGTATGTGGTTGAAGCGGTATTGATTAGCATATTTCTTGACAGGTGGATTGGTCGTCGAAGCACCATACCATGGCCCGGAAGTTCACTGAATCTGACGTCGCCGGATTTCTTTCTGTGGGGAAAGTTAAAGTATATTTGCTGTCGTGATCCACCGAGAATGCATGACAACATGCGTCAGTGCATTGTCAATGCATGTGCGAACATTACGGAAGGCGAACTACTCGTTGTTGAGAGGAATCTCATTACACGTATAGCCAAATGCATTGAGGTTGATGGCATCATTTTGAGCATTTATTGCATTAATGTGGTATTTACAGGTAAACACGCTGTAACAGAATGCGTTCTCAGAAATGATAAGTTCACAAAGGCACATGTGTCACATTGGAACAACCGACATAAAATGTTCAAACGTACCTACGTTCTGTATTTTAATTTAAAAAACCTACCTGTTACCATCTGTTCGTGTAAAATTGTGAGCCATCTGCTTGTGACTATTACAGCGCCACCTATCACAAAGCGAAAAAAGTGGTCCAACCAAGACATTCATATTTCCTTACGTACTACACGAATATGTAATAAAAAAGGGGGTTCCTATTTAAAAAAAACGCAGTTGATATCCGTTTGACCCATGGCAGCGCCATCTGGCGGGCCAACCATAGCGCCATCTTGTCTCCCACTTCAAGCTAGACAAGTTTCGTTGTTTGTAGTTTTTTCGTTTGACGCTTATTTCCTATATATATATATATATATATATATATATATATATATATATATATATATATATATATATATATATCACATTAATCATGGAATGGAAACACACAGCAACAGAACGTACCAGCGTGACTTCAAACACTTTGTTACAGGAAATGTTCAAAATTTCCTCCGTTAGCGAGGATACATGCATCCCTGATGCGCTGGTGCAGCCCTGGAGAATGGCGTATTGTATCACAGCCGTCCTCAATACGAGCACGAAGAGTCTCTACATTTGGCACCGGGGTTGCGTAGACAAGAGCTTTCAAATGCCCCCATAAATGAAAGTCAAGAGGGTTGAGGTCAGGAGAGCGTGGAGGCCATGGAATTGGTCCGCCTCTACCAACCCATCGGTCACCGAATCTGTTGTTGAGAAGCGTACGAACACTTCGACTGAAATGTGCAGGTGCTCCATCGTGCATGAACCACATGTTGTGTCGTACTTGTAAAGGCACATGTTCTAGCAGCACAGGTAGAGTATCCCGTATGAAATCATGGTAGTGAATCGAGGAAGTACAGTACACACTGACGGAACTAAAATGAGCTCTAACATGGAAATCAAGCGTTTCCGGACACATGTCCACATAACATCTTTTCTTTATTTGTGTGTGAGGAATGTTTCCCGAAAGTTTGGCCGTACCTTTTTGTAACACCCTATAAGAATTTGCTTGGAACTATTTAAGTAAATCACCGGAAACTTAAATCTGGATAATGGAAATGTCGTGTGGCTAGGGCCTCCCGTCGGGTAGACCGTTCGCCTGGTGCAGGTCTTTCGATTTGACGCCACTTCGGCGACCTGCGCGTCGATGGGGATGAAATGATGATGATTAGGACAACACAACACCCAGTCCCTGAGCGGAGAAAATCTCCGACCCAGCCGGGAATCGAACCCGGGCCCTTAGGGTTGACAGTCTGTCACGCTGACCACTCAGCTACCGGGGCGGACTTAAATCTGGATGGCCGGATGCGAGTCCATGAGCTAAGCACTGCGCCATCTCCCTCAGTTTAGTTGGCTGTAGGAAACTCGGGTGCATATCCGTGGCATTGCTGCCTGATTGCTTTATACGTATGCACCATATTGAGACTTCCGTATGTGCACACTCTGTTCTAAAGGATGGACACAAATGGCACTCTGGTGGCTATGCCACTACTTTATCTGTGGCGGACGACGTTGAAATCATAATCACTACATCCATTGTCTCCCAGATGCCATATGCAGTCATCGGATCAAAATCGGCGTCGTCTTTCAAGGTGTACCAATTTTTTTTCCGGCAATGTATATTCTAAGAACTTACAATTGCTTTTATGGCTTTGAAAATTCGAAGAAGTTAACTGATAGGAGGGACCCACCCGGGCAGCCGTGAGTATTAAAAACGCTGATTCCGGCATGTGGAAATGTACCGGTCTCGTATCGAATCCGGCAGCGGATTACTGACGAGTGTCATTGTGCTGGCCATTCAGGATGTGGTTTTTAGGCGGTTTCCCACAGCCCTTTAGGTGAATATCAGGATGGTACCCAAGTCCCGCCTGTTTTACACGTTTCGCAAACATCCAGAACACCTTCGCTCACTTTCACGTGAATAATAGTTCACACGGACAGTTGGAGAGCATACGTATTCCGTTCTGGCGAGCAACGGCGTGGCGGACATGGAACGCATCCGACCATCCCCTGAACTACCCACGCCATATGCACTCATAGAAAGAAGAACAAGAATAGAAAAAAGAAAAAGTAGGTGGTAATCAAAAATTTTGTTATTTGAGTAGTGTTTTAACCTTATTTTTTATATTCTAAAGACTCCAGTAAAGAAAGCAGAGTGTAAGTTTCGTCGGACAGTAATCACAAACAGGAAGGGATATTAAGTCTAATAGATGTTTCATTTTGCTGATTGCCACGTCTCCTAATCTTCACACATTAACGGTGACAATCTCCTCCCACTTGGGACCAGATTAAGGAACCATGGTGTCAAAGGTATGCCGGTTGGTGGGCCGGTACTAGATTTGTTTGAATTTAATGTCCTCATCACGTAGCAATAACAGATCTTCTAGTGCATTTACTTCACGCTTTCTACAGTAATCACAGTGTGAAAGATTTATTAAATAGGGTGCTTATTGATATGTTTCACACAATATACTAATGAGCCAAAACCTCATATAGACCTGTTTAATAGCTAGTTTGTCCGTCTTTGGAACGAAATACGTCACTAATTCCGTGTGTCACAGTTCCGACAGTTTGTTGGTAGGTATGTGCAGGTGTGTGGCATTAGATGTCTTCGCACAGGTCGTGTAATTCGCGTAAGTAACGGGTCGATGATTTAGACACGCGGTGATGGCACCAGATGGCGAACGACATGAGTTCCATGCAATTTGCGTCAGGCAAATTTGGTCGCAGAGATAGCAACGTGAGTTCACTATAATGCTCGTGAAACCAGTTCACTACGGTTCTGGCTCCGAGACACGGAAAATTATACTGCTGAAAGACGCCATAGCCGTTGCAGAAGAGATGAGCATGAAGGCGTCCAGGAGGTTTGCAGCAGTCAGCGTGTCTTCCATTACTACGACAGATTCCGTGCAAGCGCAGGTGAGTGTCTCCCGTAGCACAACACTACTGCCACCAGCCTGCGTCCGTGGCGCGCAGCATGTTTCGAGCTGCCGTTGACTTCGATGACGACCATCGACCCATTGTAGCAAAAATAGGATTCGCCCGAAGAGCAGACACGTTTCCATTGATCGACGGTCGAATTCCAATGGTTCCATGCCCACTGAAATCGTAACGGACGATGAACTTGGGTCAACATGTGAACACGTAGGGGCTGATCTGTCCCGTAGCTCCATGTTCAACAATGAACAATGAACGGTGTCCGCTAAAACTCTTGTGCGCGCAACACCATTGTGCTCTTTCGGCAGAGATACCACAGATCAGCATCTGTCTTACTTTTCAGAGCAGAGAAGCATCTGAATTCCACATTGTGTGAAGAGTCATGTCTGTACTACCATTTAGCGCCCAGTGGTAGTTTCATTGTCCTTCTGCCTCCCTCCTTACATGCTCACGACAGTAGCACGTGAACGTTCGACCTCCTTCTCCGTTTTCGAGGTACTCGTTCACAGCCCGCATCTCGTGGTCGTGCGGTAGCGTTCTCGCTTCCCACGCCCAGGTTCCCGGGTTCGATTCCCGGCGGGGTCAGGGATTTTCTCTGCCTCGTGATGGCTGGGTGTTGTGTGATGTCCTTAGGTTAGTTAGGTTTAAGTAGTTCTAAGTTCTAGGGGACTGATGACCATAGATGTTAAGTCCCATAGTGCTCAGAGCCATTTTACTCGTTCACCGGCTCTGCTTAGTAATAATCTCTCGTTTACCAAAGTCTCTCACCTCAAAGGATTTACCCATTTGCACCCTACATCTTCGTTAGGGTGATACCCCGCCTGCATCTGCTACGCTTAGATGCTTTTCATGTTCCATCACTTGCCCGCAACGCCAGCAGGCTGCATCCAACTTTGCAGTGGGTAGTGGTCGTAATGTTTTGGCCTATCAGCGTATAGTCAGTTTATACGTCTCTGTGGCCCGCTGTGCACTGGAAATGGATCTGTCTAGTGGTCTTAGTATATCGTGCACTAGAGGGGCTGCAGGCATTCCTGAAACAATACCCTAAGGGACAAAAGTTCTGATTCACTCATTATGTATCAGCTCTAATAAATATAGTATGATATGTAAGATAACAAATAAGTCAGCAAGGACATATCTATAGGTAGCAGAAATCATCGTAGATTACAGCTCCTGCGGGGATGCTAGGTATTTTATAGTCATGCATAAGTACCTTTTGATAGCGTTCCCGTAAGAAAAACAATTTAGAGGTTCATAAGACATTTGTGGATATAGACGCTATACTAATCTCTTAATGATAAACCGATAATGAAAGAATTTAACTTCCAAGGAGCAACGGAGTGTTTCGCTCGGGTAAACACAAATACCAAGGTTAACACGAGCCATTTGTAAGTGTAATCAAGCTGTCAAAGTAGCAATCATTAACAAAAAAAGAATTTCTGTTTGTGGATCTACAAAATCAATGAAGCTATAGTAAAATCTTTTAAATAAATAATCTGGATAATATGCAAAGACAGATTTTCTGCAGTAACTTTAGCCAAATAATCTCAAAAATAAAGAAGTCATCTAGGTTGTCAGGTCTGATCAAATCAGATTACTATCAAATGCACTGAGGCCAAGATTGTTGAACAAACCGCCCCTTACATATACAAGGCCTTGGAAACAACTTTAACGAAACAATAGTTAGTTATCCTTTCTATACATTCAGAGCGAGATATCAAACAATATTCCAGGCATGGCACACCATTTACGAAGACGTGAATACAGTACATTATCGTGAAGAAACTTAAGCATGCAGGCTGCAACCAGAGTAACAGCTGTGCGGCCGAGGTCCAAGAATAAGGCCACATTATATTGTTTTAACAGGCTCAGCAATTAACCTTGCAATCCAGACCAGATGAAAACGTTGCTTCAGAAGCCCAGCTGCGTCACTGTTGGAGAAGAATGCTATAAAAAAAAGTATTCCACATTTTGAGATATGCTGTTGCGGACCAAAGCAAGACAAAATTGTCCAGTAAACGTGGGCTCCAATGCGTACCTTAATAGCTGTGAGCTCTTGTTCGTTTTCGCTATTGAGAAACACATGTCTTCTACTGCGAACTCTTCTGTTATTGCCCGTGGGTACACTAGTGAACATATATTACTGTTGTGACTGTAAACTGTTTTCACAGTTCTGCGTAATTGTAGCACATAAACAACTTCCAATGGATCCAAATTGTATTTCGAGAAGTTTTTGACATGTTTTTACTCTGATAACCCAAAGCATTATGACCACTGCCCACCACAAGGCTTGATGCTGCCTGCTGACGTTGTGGGACGTGATGTGCTATGAGAAGTATGTAAGCGCAGCAGAGACGGAGGGGGGACCACTATGCCGAAGATATGGGCTCCAAATGAGGAAATCTACTGAGGTGAGTGACTTCGTCAAAGGGCAGATTATTATTACCCAGAGGGTGTGAACGAGTATCTCGAAAACTGTGAAGCTGGTCTTATGTTCACTTGCTACTGTCGTGAGCCACTACGGAAAGAGGTAGGAGGACAGTGAAACCAGCAATATGCGCTAATGGTTGAACGTCGGCGACTCTTCACAGAACGTGGGGTTCGGAGGCTTGTCTGCTCTGTAAAGTGGTTTGTGATCTGTGGCATCTCCACCGAAAGAGTACAATCGTGCAGGAACAAGTGTTTCGGAGCACGCCGTTCATCGTACATTGTTGAACATGGAGCTCCCCTCCCGCCGGAGGTTCGAGTCCTCCCTCGGGCATGGGTGTGTGTTTATCGAGATCTACGGCGGTACGAAACGTGCAGCGCGCCATCGACGCAGTGTGGTGGGAACTGTGTTGTACTATGGAAGACATTCCAGTGCGCTTGCATAGGATGTTTGCTAGTAATCGAAGATACGCTGACACCTGCGAACCATCAGTATTCCTTCATGCTTGATATCTTGGTTCAAATGGCTCTGAGCATTATTGGACTTAACATCTGAGGTCATCAGTCCCCTAGAACTTCGAACTACTTAAACCTAACTAAGGACATCACACACATCCATGGCCGAGGCAGGATTCGAACCTGCGACCGTAAGGGTCGCGTGGTTCCAGACTGAAGGCCCTAGAACCGTTCGGCCACACCGGCGGGCGCTTGATGTCTTTCCCGAAGGCTATGTCATCTATCAGCAGTGTAATTGTCCGTGTCTCGGAGGCAGAATGTTGCTACAGTGGTTTGAGAAGCATTGCAGTGAACTCTCGTTGATGTCTCGGTGACAAAATTCGCCTGATATATTTCCTGTGGAACCCATCTGGTTTGCTATTGGGCGCCATCACCACGTACGCAATTCAGGACCTTTATTTACGCGAATTAAATGATCTGTGCGTAGACATCTAATGCCACATATCTCCACAAATCTACCAGCCAACTGTCGGTTACCTGATACTCACAATCAGTGTTGTATGTCTTTCAAAATAAGGGCAAACAAGCTATTAAGTAGGGGGACATAATGTTTTGGCTCGTCAGTGTACAATAACGGAAGCTTATGTTAGTAACGGGCGCCTGTTATTCCACACGGCAAAAGCACACATGCTCTTCCAATTGCCAGACCATATTAATAACGAAGTAATTACAAGGGATTACGTCCTTCCGAAAATCTGCGTGGTTGGTCCAGGGAAGTTGTACATTTTCATTTGGTTATTAATTCATCTCGCATATATTTACATCAAAACATCTTACAGATATCTTCTATACACATATTTACATTGTTAAAGAGCCGAAGTTTATTTCTTGAAAAGTGCATCACGCAAATAGAACTCATCACCGGCGATACATAGCTAAAGACGTTCGAAGAATCTCCCCATTATGTTCTGAATCACTTAAGACGTGATGTATATCCCTCTACAGATTGTGGCTTTCAGCTCTTCAGAGGCTGTGAGAAATCTTTGAGATACAAACCAAAATCATGGGCTGAAAGATCAAGTGATCTCGCCGGTCATCAGATATCAGCGAATCATGAGAGTAATCGATCTGGAAGTGCAGCTTCCGTGTAGTCACTGAATCACGGGATGTAGCCATCTCTCACAGAAATCATATCGCGTTATGTCGACAATGTCAATGCAGCAGTGTAATGAAGAATTTGTTAATCATGTCCGTTTGTCGCTCGGAGCAGACACTCTCTAGCTGGTTGGTGTTGTCTGAAGAGAACGAAACGAAAACAGTGACCAACAATTCCAACGGTTTGCTTTGATCTATCGTCGATACGGGATGTACGGAACAGTGGCCGTTCAAATATTAACCAAAGAACAATCGTCGAAAAGCCGTATGTTTACAGAAGTTTTTTTGTTGTTGTTTTTTTTTGTTTTTTAATTATACGACCAGTTTCGGCACCTTATTAACGCCATCTTCAAGCCGCTATGCACTCCACGTACAAACAATCAGATATAGAGATACTTGCACAACTGTAGCCGACAGTATGTGGATTCTCTGAACTGATTTTTGGAGAGTTTATTTCGAAGACTTGACACTTGTTATCAAGTCTTCGAGGTAAGCACTCTAAAAACAAATTCAAGTTTGTCCATTTAATAATAGAAGTTTCTTCGAGTGCAATTCAGTGTCCGTTTTCGAGTGGATGCTCCACTGCAGATGACTTTTCGGAAAAGCGTAGGCGGAAAAAACTTTGATGTCCTATGCGGCGCTGTTCAATAGTGCGGGCAGGCTGACCGATATAAGACTGCCCACACGCACACGGTGTATTCCATATTCCAGGCGTTCTGAGGCCTACATCGTCTTTTACAGACTTCATTTGCTGCCAGATCTTTGCTGGGAGCCTGAAGACTGTGTAGATTTTATCTTTCTTCAGGAGTCGGCTAATTTTCCCTGTTATTGAGCCACAAAACGGTGAAACCTCAATCCACCATCTCTTTCCTGTCTTCTTCGGTGGACTTATGCTTTCGCGCCTTACATAAAACTGCTTGCGAAATTTGTCTGTTGTTTTAATCATTTTTCTTGAAAACTTTTCTTAAGGGGATCATTTGCCTCGACAGATTTTATGTGTCTGAAACGCTTTCAGCTCGAGGTACGAAGATTCTCTTTGCTCGGTGGTGGTAACTGGTGGCGTGCAGAGACCGATCCGTGTGGGTGGGCATGCGGTAAATGTTGTGACCGTGGCATGGTTTACGGCGAGTAAAGACGTCCAGGAACGGCAAGGAAACGTCCTCCTTTACTCCCTCCGAGAACTTTCTGTGGTCGTGGAGCTTTTGATGTTTCCCAGGAACTCTTCAAGTCTTTCATGTCCATGAGGCCGTATGACGGAGGTATCGTTGACATAACGTGCGTGCCCATCACATAACCTATAGACTTCCTGTCCCGGCTCTTTGACGAGACCATCGAGAATTTATTTAAAGATACCCTGTCGTCATCGTACTTTTTACATGGTAGAGAACATGTAACCAGTGACGGCGTTACGATGGAGAGTCCATGATCTCCAGTTGCGGCCAATCTCGTTACTGAGCATTTTGAGGACACCTCAGTAACAGCGACGACCACGTAATGTTCGCGACGAAAATAGAGAAGAACGGTTCCTTACCGTACCTTGTCCGACGTAAACTCAATGGGTGTCTCGGTCACAGCGGCTACTGCAGCCCACCTACTGCAACCTACATCCTTCTGAATCTGTTTAGTGTATTCATCTCTTGGTCTCCCTCTACGATTTTTACCCTCCGCGCTGCCCTCCAACAGTAAATTGGTGATCCCTTGATGCCTCAGAATATGTCCTACCAACCAATCCCTTCTTCTAATGAAGTTGTGAAACAAATTTCTCTTCTGCCCAATTGTATTCAATACCTCCTCATTAATTATGTGATCTACCCATTTGGTGTATAATCTCTATTATACATGGTCTAGTCACAATATTGTAACCACAGTCTATCATCGACGTCAACGAACAATAACCACTCACAAACGTCAGGTGGCAGCACTAGCAGTGAAGGGTGTATAAGAGGTGTTGGAAGCGGAGGGGGGGGGGGGGGGAGAGAGGTGGCGTGGAAAATAGTGTAGTCGTCGTAATGTGGAAACGGTGCGATTCATCTGACCTACAAATGGGCATGATCATTGGCTTTTGGTAGAAGAGTGGAAGCATTTCCGAAATGGTTAAGTTTGCTAACTGTTGGAGTGCGGCCACATTTAATGTACAACGTGTATGACAAAATGGCGTTATCCAAAACCAGCGCTGAGGCATCTGTGGTGCACCACAGGCCAGAGATCACATGGGTGAACGACGGCTGCAGAGATGTGAAGGGGCGTACAGACGGGCGTCTGTTGAGCAAGCGACGGCCCAGGTGAACCAAGGGGCTACCAAGAGTGTCTCCCCATGGACCGTTCATTGGAAGTTGCCGTGTGTGCGCGCCTGCATAGCAGGCGCTTGGTGAATGCACCCGTACTGACTGCAGTTCATCGGGGACGAGAGCTGGAATTTGCACGGCCGTACCTCAACTGGACGCCCAGTGGGTGGCGACAGACGGGCTTTTTAGATGAACCACGTTTTATATGCCATCTGACAGATGGTCATCGGCGCATATGGCTCTGCAACAATCGTTGTAAGGTTCTAGGCCGGAGGAGGACGCTTTATGATCTGCGGAACGACTTCGTGGCATTTCCTGGGTGATGTCGACATTCTGGAAGGCGCAATAGATCATTGAAAGTATGCATCTATGGCTGCAGACGTTGTCGATACGTCACTGCAGTTTCTTTCTCCTCGGCGCGAGGAGTCTAGCAGCAGGTCAATGCAACCTGTTACACAGCTCGCAGCGTATGTGCGTGGTTACAAGAGCACCGGGATGAGTTTGCTATTCTGGACACCGAACTCCCCGGATTTGTGCTCGATCGAGAATCTATGTAACCATTTCGATAGGACTGTTCGCATCGTGGAACCACAACCTAGAAACAAGCACGACACTGGAGTCGCCATGGCTTCACAAGGGAAGTGTAGAATTCTTCTTCTAGTGAGAAATCCATATAAAATCGCCATAGATCGTGTAGCTTTTGCTGACGAAATGGTCTTACATACTAACACACTGAAGAGTCCCAAAGAACAAATCCCAGCACCAAAGAACGAAGCAACCAAATTAGGATCAAAATTACCATGTAAAGAAACACAATTAATGTCAGGAAATAGTGATGGCCCAAAAACTTTAGAATTCACAAAAAAGCAATGTCTACAGAATGTTTTTCATTCCTGGGAGAATGGCTGAGAAGAAATACAAATCATAATACACTGATAGAAATTAAAGTATATAAAATTTCAGCGGCGCTTCGTATGTCAAAAATATGTACGACTAGATACCTTTGACTTGGACCAGACTACTACGACATCATGAAACTGTGGTAAGGATCTCTGCAGATGGAAAACACTTAAACTAACAAAGTTTGGAGATCTTTAAAAACTGGAAAAATGTCAAAGAAGAATTCTAAGGAAAACATTGAGACTTAAAGTAAAACTGAATACAAAGATCAAACAGAGGACTACTTGGGAATGGAAAAGGTAACTGATACAACGAAGTCTACTGTTCTGTGGATACATGTACCGCATTAATAGTATCAGACAAACCCACAAGATTTTCAACTTATTAACGTTTGCAAATCCAGACCCATACAGCTCTCTGGTTCTGACAAATATATGACAACACAAAAGTAGAATAGACGTAACAGATAACATAACACTTCATAAAATCTTCCCTGTTGTGAAACACAGATACTCTATAGTGATCGTAGCTCTTAAGGTACTCATTTTAGCATTTTAAAGCTCGTGTTTGCTAGACCTATTTTCTTTGTTTGACCCATATAATCTCTGAATGTTGCCTACCCTACAGTGTTAGCGACAACAATACCAGTACATGAATTCCACTCTTAGAGGTATCAGAATGGTTCGCCTACAATTTTCGATTACTTCGTTTCCGATATAGGACCCTTACCTGAGATGAATACATTGGATATTCTCTGTCACACTACAAAGTCTGTTACATTATCACACTATATACTCATAAATTAAGGATAATGCTGATACATGGTGAAACAAAGCTCTGGCGGGCGGTTTCCGTGTTTAAATCACCTGAGGGTATAACCATGCGATGCATTTGACCTGTGGTCGTCGAACGGTGGTGCTGGCAGCAGTCCACATATGCAGAGGTGTGTTGGTGCATATCAGAGCACGGTGCAGCGAGTAAGTGTGCAGACGTTTTCAGACATGCTTATGGTGACTGTGTGTTGAAAATGTCTTAAAGAACACATACTGAGGAAGTTGTGAGTGGTAGAATACTGGGGAGACTGGAGGCTGGTCAAATACATTAGGTCGTAGCACGGGCTTTCCGTGTGCCAAAAAGTGTGATCTCATGATTATAGCAACGAATCCAGGAGACAGGAAACGTGTCCAGGCGCTACTGTACGGGACGTCCACAGTGTACAACACCACAAGAAGACCGATATATCACCATCAGTGCCCGCAGACGGCCACAGAGTACTGCAGCTAGCCTTGCTCGGGACCTTACCGCAGCCACTGGAACAGTTGTCTCCAGACACACAGTCTACAGATGACTGAACACACATGGTTTATTCGCCCGGAGACCCGCAAGGGGCATTCCACTGACCCCTGGTCACAGGACAGCCCGTAAGACCTGGCGTCAAGAACACAGTACATGGTCATTGGAACAGTGGTCCCAGGTTATGTTCACGGACGAGTCCAGGTACAGTGATTCTCGCCGGTTTTTCATCTGGCTTGAACCAGGAACCAGACACCTACCCCTTAATGTCCTTAAATGGGACATGTATGGAGGTCGTGGTTTAATGGTGTGGGGTGGGATTATGATCGATGCACGTACAACCCTGCATGTCTTTGACAGAGGAACTGTAACAGGTCAGGCGTGTCGGGACCTCAATTTGCACCAGTATGTCCGCGTTTTCAGGGGTGCAGTGGATCCCACCTTCCTCCTGATTTGTGATAACGCACGGCCCCACCGAGCTACCATCGTGGAGGAGTACTTTGAAACAGATATCAGGCGAATGGAGTGACCTGCCTGTTCTCCAGACCTAAACCCCATCGAGCACGTATGGGATGCTCTTGGTAGACGTATCGCTGCACGTCTTCAAACTCTTAGGACACTTCAGGAGCTCCGACAGGCACTGGTCCAAGAATGCGAGGCTATACCCCAGCAGCTGCTCGACCACCTGATCCAGAGTATGCCAACCTGTTGTGCGGCCTGTGTACGTGTGCATGGTGATCATATCCGATATTGATGTCTGTTTACATGTGCTGGAAGCAGTGGCGTTTTGTAGCACATGTGTTTCGGGACGGTTTTCTCAACTTACCACCAATACTGTGGACTTACAGATCAGTGTCGTGTGTATTCCCTACGTGCCAATGCTATTAGCGCCATTTTTGTGTAGTGCCACATTGTGTGGCACCACATTCTGCAATTATCCTTAATTTATAAGCATGAATGTATATAGACGCCAACGACTATGGCTTTCAAGCTCTGTAGCATCGTTGGATGATGTTTCCGGACATGGGTTCTTATGTAAAACTTTTTGTACTCCTCTACAACCTCCAGAAGAATGTAGCACGAATTACGACGCACCCTGCAGGTGCTACAGGCTAGGCCTACCGCATTTTCCACTGGTTATCATACGAGCTGTTAGGGGAGTTTGCTCCGCGAGGATCAGTGCCGGTCATGTTATTGGAAGAATGTAAAATGATTTTAATTCACTGACCAATGGTTTATTTTAGAGAGTGAAGTGATATGCAAGTGCGCTTATTTTATTTGCAGCAATTGCGCGAAGAGGGGTTGGCTAAATCTCTGCGTGAAGCTTCGGCATTAATAGACTGCTTTGAATTTTTGTTTTTGAGAGAGTTATTCCACTAGTGGCGCCGGAGCGGCGAAACGTTTTTGACAACGTCAGACGCCACTCTAAGGTCGCAGTTTTGATTACTAGTTAACATTGCTTTAGCAGAGGAGTTTTCATTTGGTGGTTCACCAGAGGCAAATCATAAAAAAATTACTCTGGTTTATGTTTAACGAATGTGGTCGGGATTGCAGGTTGTCTAATTACCTCAACACAGAAGACTTTCCGTCTTCTTTAGAAGTGAACCGCCCCAAATGATACCTCAGCGTTTTCCAATAAATCTATTCACCACCGCTCTAGACCTACTCTGTCGCACACGCCGCACAGGTAGTTCCTCCTTTGGATAAATGTGTTACCCGTACTGCACCTTGACATGGCACCAGTCTTAATCGTCGCGACGTAAATACCACAGTATTCTGTTCTCCTTTTCCCCTCAGATATAGCCCTCTACGTAGGTGGCTTACTGTTTGATGACTGTTCTCTTGTGTAATCAACTCCAAATAATGGTGGGAAGCCGGTTGATACTGTCTATCTGAGGCTACCAAATGAACTGTTGTCTAAAGTTCCACTGTGTACAGATAATTTGTAAACTATTCATGAAGGTTAACTAGTATTATAAATAATGAATGCACATTCATAATGCACATAGAATGACACGTAATATGGTGTCTTCCAAAATAGACCGCTCATTCCGTTGAAAACAAACGTTGCCGAGAAAGCAACGCTGTTTAGGCCCCACTAGACCCTACTACCGACTGACTGTGCTCCGTGTAAATACATGCACCGTACATTAGTAGCCCTACCGTTATCTGTCGTGTTCAGGCTTTTCATGGTTCAAAATGGTTCAAATGGCTCCGAGCACTATGGGACTTAACATATGAGGACATCAGTCCCCTAGAACTCAGAACTACTTACACCTAACTAACCTAAGGACATCACACACATCCATGCCCTATGCAGGACTCGAACCTGCGACCGTAGCATTCACGCGGTTCCGAACTGAAGCGCCTAGAACCTCTCGGCCACCGCGGCCGGCTTTTCATGGATTGGCACAATGCTGTAGTTGTTTCGTAAATTCTCCATTTTTCTTGTAGTTATAGTAAATGATTAAGAAATATATCAGTCGAGTCTTGTCTGCCAGTGTCGCCTAGTATACTGTTTATAAGGTGCAAACTAAGCACTAAGTGCACATTACGCCTTAAGCCTATGGTTGGGTATAAAAGTAGAAAAGCTGGTTTCGGTGCAAAATAACTAAAGAACCTTATACAGGGTTATTACAAATGATTGAAGCGATTTCAC
Organism: Schistocerca serialis cubense; assembly: GCF_023864345.2. Lineage (NCBI taxonomy): Eukaryota > Metazoa > Arthropoda > Insecta > Orthoptera > Acrididae > Schistocerca > Schistocerca serialis. The sequence continues at coordinate 734,719,689 of NC_064642.1, forward strand.
AGCTCTACAATAACTTTATTATTCGAGATATTTTCACAATGTTTTGCACACCCATACAAAAACTCAAAAAGTTTTTTTAGGCATTCACAAATGTTCGATATGTGCCCCTTTAGTGATTCGGCAGACATCAAGCCGATAATCAAGTTCCTCCCACACTCGGCGCAGCATGTCCCCATCAATGAGTTCGAAAGCATCGTTGATGCGAGCTCGCGGTTCTGGCACGTTTCTTGGTAGAGGAGGTGAAACACTGAATCTTTCACATAACCCCACAGAAAGAAATCGCATGGGGTTAAGTCGGGAGAGCGTGGAGGCCATGACATGAATTGCTGATCATGATTTCCACCACGACCGATCCATCGGTTTTCCGATCTCCTGTTTAAGAAATGCCGAACATCATGATGCAAGTGCGGTGGAGCACCATCCTGTTGAAAGATGAAGTCGGCGCTGTCGGTCTCCAGTTGCGACATGAGCCAATTTTCCAGCATGTCCAGATACACGTGTCCTGTAACGTTTTTTTCGCAGAAAAAAGGGGCCGTAAACTTTAAACCGTGAGATTGCACAAAACACGTTAACTTTTGGTGAATTGCGAATTTGCTGCACGAATGCGTGAGGATTCTCTACCGCCCAGATTCGCACATTGTGTCTGTTCACTTCACCATTAAGAAAAAATGTTGCTTCATCACTGAAAACAAGTTTCGCAAAAAATGGTTCAAATGGCTCTGAGCACTATGGGACTCAACATCTTAGGTCATAAGTCCCCTAGAACTTAGAACTACTTAAACCTAACTAACCTAAGGACATCACACACACCCATGCCCGAGGCAGGATTCGAACCTGCGAACGTAGCACTCCCGCGGTTCCGGACTGCAGCGCCCGAACCGCACGGCCACCGCGGCCGGCACAAGTTTCGCACTGAACGCATCCTCTTCCATGAGCTGTTGCAACCGCGCCGAAAATTCAAAGCGTTTGACTTTGTCATCGGGTGTCAGGGCTCGAAGCAATTGTAAACGGTAAGGCTTCTGCTTTAGCCTTTTCCGTAAGATTTTCCAAACCGTCGGCTGTGGTACGTTTAGCTCCCTGCTTGCTTTATTCGTCGACTTCCGCGGGCTACGCGTGAAACTTGCCCGCACGCGTTCAAGCTGTATATGTCAGTTATAACAGAAACTAACTGCTTAGGATTCTAAGTGACTCTGTCTTGTTTCTAAGATAATCTTAAGCCGAGATATACTCAAAATTCATCATCAAATAAAATAACTGTTTATTTATTCTTCTCGGGTGGAAAACGAAAATATATTCAGTATCTTTGTTCATTTCAATTTGACGTATCCTTAGCAGCCACGGATATACGATATTTCCCAACTGAGGCAAACACTTCATTGTGGAAAATTCAATTTTTCAAAAATATGTTCATTTTGTAGCGCACATCTTTCTGAAGACGTTGATGTATGTTCGAGGAAATCTCAGATATGTTATTTGTCTTTAGTGTGAAAAGTTGCAGTGCCACGCCCCTTCACACAACACAGCATTCTTCTATCGCACGTCACTGTATTTCGCTCAGGGGAGTTCAAACTTGAATAGTTTATAATGAAAGCCATCAAGCCTACATTTAGCACAGTGGAAGTTAAAATGATCTATGGTGCCTCTCCTGCTCCCAGTCGACAGGTTTGACATCCTATCCCGCTTTTTTTTTTAATCCTCACAATTATTACTGGGTGGGATTATTTGTGATCGGGAGAATAAGAACTCATCAGAAAATTTTTATTCTTTATTGTCTATTAGTTAATAGCTTTCTCTTTTCTGTGACATAAAATTAAATACAGGAAACTTAGCCAGCAATAACAAGAGACAAGCAAGACAGTATATACACTACTGGCCATTAAAATTGCTATACCACGAAGATGACGCGCTACAGACGAGAAATTTAACCGACAGGAAGAAGATTCTGTGATATGCAAATGATTAGCTTTTCAGAGCATTCACACAAGGTTGGCGCCGGTGGTGACACCTACAACGTGCTGACATGAGGAAAGTTTCCAACCGATTTCTCATACACAAACAGCAGTTGACCGGCGTTGCCTGGTGAAATGTTGTTGTGATACCTCGTGTAAGGAGGAGAAATGCGTACCATCACGTTTCCGACTTTGATAAAGGTCGGATTATAGCCTATCGCTATTGCGGTTTATCGATCGCGACATTGCTGCTCGCGTTGGTCGAGATCGAATGACTGTTAGCACGATATGGAATCGGCAGGTTCAGGAGGGTAATACGGAACGCTGTGCTGGGTCCCATCGACCTCGTATCACTAGCAGTCGAGATGACAGGCATCTTATCCGCATGGCTGTAACAGATCGTGCAGTCACGTGTCGATCCCTGAGTCAACAGATGGGGACGTTTGCATGACAACAACGCAATGACGGCACTCTGAACAGTGGACGTTACATTCCAGATGTGTTACGACCCGTGGCTCTACCCTTCATTCGATCCCTGCGAAACCCTACATTTCAGCAGCATAATGCAGGACCGCATGTTGCAGGTCCTGTACGGGCCTTTCTGGATACAGAACATGTTCAACTGCTGCCCTGGCCAGCACATTCTCCAGATCTCTCACCAACTGAAAACGTCTGGTCAATGGTGGCCGAGCAACTGGCTCGTCACAATACGCGTCACTACTCTTGATGAACTGTGGTATCGTGTTAAAGCTGCATGGGCAGTTGTACCTGTACACGCCTTCCAAGCTCTGTTTGACTCAATGCCCAAGCGTATCAAGGCCATTATTACGGCCAGAGGTGGTTGTTCTGGGTACTGTTTTCTCATGATCTGTGCACCCAAATTGCGTGAAAATGATATCAAATGTCAATTCTAGTATAATAGATTTGTCCAATGAATACCCGTTTATCACCTGCTTTTCTTCTTGGAACAGCAATTTTAATGGCCAGTAGTGTATTTCCTCAATCCTTAGGTTCCAGCATTTTTTTCTCTCTAATCCTCTAATCTTGATACATCTTTACACGGTTGCTTTCCTTTCTGCGAAAGAACCTATTACCTCACTAAAGTTCGTCAAACGTTCTCTGCATGAAAAATCAACATGACGTTATCTAATACAGAAAAAGCGGCGTTGTATCAAGGACTGTTGTGGTTTCTCGATTTGATTTCGTCTGTTTTTTCACTCTCTGCTAGATAAAACGAAATACGCCTTTCTAATAGTGCAGCAATTGTAAGACACCCAAGTAAAAGGACATTTTTATCCATCTCATTTACGTAAATAACAAAACAGAATATAAATAACGTAGTACCAATATCAAACGCCAATTATGTCTACTACGAGCAAAAAGTTTTTGTTAGGAAATAATTTCACATTTCATTCTCATGCTCCAGTTTCTCAAGCATGAGATCGAAAAGTAGTAGTAGTAGTACGAAATTTTTATTCAAATTTAGAATGTTGAAATTCTTCCGATAATTCGTGGCGTTCACGTCTCTTCTCCGTTCTCGTTCTGACAAACAATCTTGCCATTACTAATTCTGTAACCATTCCTGCCACTGGCAAAACTTATTCTCCGGTTAACTTCACTAACGCTTCCAGAATCACCGTTATAGGTATTCCGCATTTATTCTCCAGTTAGGCGTTATTTCTTGTTCGTACAACACGTTTCCCGCTCTGTTCCGTGAATAGAACTTAAGCAGCTGCTACCCAGTGAATGTACAACTGGCCCTTAGTAGTGTAGCGATCTGCAAAAACAGACCGAGAAAATAATACACCGAGAAAATAATACACCGAGAAAATAATATGTAATCTTTCTTGGTTGTTATTCTTGTTAGTCAATTAATTCCACCCTGGTAGTCTGAATCTATAGATTGCGCTAGTAATTATAACAACGTTTATCAATCGTACACCCTATCAACCACATAAACAAACAGCGATTGGTATTCATCCGCTCGGGTTTGTTCGGCTCAGCTCGTATAGGCCCGTCTCTTTTTTTCTGCGGCAAAGTTTTCATTTGAAATGCGATGGGTATTCTCCTGGGAGAGGCATCACGTACACTATGCACGCATTCAAAAATCAACTTATGATTCGTTCAGACATGAACTTAGAATGTCTTCAAAAAGATTGAGAAACCAACACGGAAGCGTTTCAAAACCGGGGATTCCCCTGGGAGAGACATCACGTACACTATGCACGCATTCAAAAATCAACTTATGATTCGTTCAGGCATGAACTTAGAATGTCTTCAAAAAGATTCAGTAACCAATAGAGACGCGTTTCAAATCCATATGATTAATCGACAGAGCAACGAACGCTAGATCGTGGGCGCTTTGTGAAACAAGGTTTGTTTCATCAAGATTATGAATTTAGGTTCCCCTGAAATTACCTCCCGCGGAGATACTCCGATTTATCCCCACCGCCATACCCTGTAGATCCGGCCACGCTCCTGTTCCCTAGTTTGCGGAACAGTGGTAGGAGCAAACGTGGTCTTGGATGATCGTCACGTTCTATACCAATGTGACAGAAGTCACGGGATAGCGATATGCACACATACAGGTGGCAAGTAGTACCGCGCGCACAAAGTATAAAAGAGCAGTGAAATGGTGGAGCTGTCATTTGTACTCAGGTGATTCATGTGAAAAAGGCTTCCGACGTGATTGTGGCCGCACGACGGACTTTGAACTCGGAGTAGTTGTTGGAGCTAGACTTGTGGGAAATTACATTTCGGAAACCATTCGGGATATCATTATTCCGAGACCACAGTGTCAAGAGTGTGCCGAGAATACCAAATTTCAGGCATTACCTCTCACCACGGACAACGAAGCGGAACTGTCAGCGCTAACAAACAAGCAACAATGCGTGAAATAGTCTTATGAATCTATGTGGTATTTACGTCGAACGTATCGGTTAGGACATAGCAGTAAAATTTTTAGCGTTAATGGGCTGTGGCAGCAGATGAACGACGCGAGTGTGTTTGCTAACAACACGACACCGCTGCAGCGCCTCCCCTGGCATCGTGACAATGTCTGTTGGGCTCTAGACGACTGGTAAACAGTGACATAGTCAGATGAGTTCCGACTGCAGTTGGTAAGAGCTGATGGTAGTTTCCGAGTGTGGCGGAAACCGCACTGAACCATGGACTCAGGTTGTCTACAGGGCACTGTGAAAATTAGTGGTGGTTCCATAATGGTGTGGGCTGTGTTTACACGCAGTGGACTGAGTAGCTATGTTTGTCTACTTGCAGACCATATGCAGCCTTTCACGGATTTCACGTTCTGAAACAACTATGGATTTTTTTATGGGTGACAGTGTTCCATATCACTGGGCCAAGCTGTTCGTGATTGATCTGAAGAGCGATCTGGATAGTTCGAGGGAATGATTTGGCCACCCAGATCGCCCGACGTGAATCCCATAGAACATTTACGGAACATAATCGAGAAGTCAGTTCGTGCACAAAACTCTGCACCGGCAACACTTTCGCAGTTACAGGCGGCCATAGAGGCAACATGGCTCTTTTTTTTTGCAGGTGACTTCCAAAGACCTGACGAGTCCATGCCATGGTGAGTCTGCCGGGCAAAACGAGGCCCAGCACGGTATGAGGAGGCGTCCCACAGCCTTTGTCACCCCCTTGTAGCGTGATTGAGACATTTTGTGTTAGGCTCGTTCGAACACTGAAGGAAAACATGAGTATAACACACGCTGGTATCTCTGTACATCCTTATGACAGGTTCACTTAACACACCTTGTCCTTATTCCTTGCGCTTGCGTCATTAGCTATGAGCGAATCATAGCTGTGTGTTCTCTACTTCATTTATCAAAGACCTAACAATAACCGGACAGGCTGGACTTGTGTTTATTTGAATCCTTGCGGCCGTCGTTGCCCGGAGATGAAGCCTAATGGTGCTGTGCTGCTGCTTTTTTATTCAAGCAGCATCTCATTTAGTCTCTCGAGGCTGAGCAAAACCCGTTTCTAGCTTCCTGATCTCATAAAAAATTTGATGAGGCATTGGGAATCTTTACGCACCTAAAGCAGCGGCGACGCAAACCAGTTTTTCCTTCATTCTGTCTCCATCATTATTCGTCATTGTGTCAGAGAGGATGCTGCATAACACCTAGTAAAGTTCTTCGATGAGGACTTGACACAGTCTTTTTTTTCCTTATAACCGAACACGCTGACCCACCGTGCCGGCGATAATTCAGCTATGGAGAAGGTCTATGGCTTTACGGCTGTAATGCACACACACAAAATTGGATATACGGCGTATATATGGATGTATCTATGATTCACACCTCCTCGTAAACCACTGGACCGATTTCAACCCGACTTGATACACATATATCACTTACTTTCCGGAAAGATTCGGTGTGGAGTAAGAACCACGTAGCTACCATAGGAGTGGGGGTAGGGGTAAGAAAGCGGTGCAGCTCACGACGCTCAAATTCCAGTAGTCACTCAGCATTTGGGAATGAGAGTTATTACTAATTCTGTTCGTAACACTTTCAATGAACAGAATCCACGTATGCCACTTACTATACCTACAAAAATATACCATTGTATGACACACAGTTCAAGAGATATGACGTCACTGAGACGCGTGAAATACTCCAGCATCCTGTATGACGTTCCATTACTTCTTTACTATTCACTGTATTTGCAACACTGTACCTGCCGAATTACGTGATTGTGCAGTACCTAACAGTTCAGAGTATACGACGTCATAAACATTGATTTACGTGAAAATGAATTGTAGGGTGAAACTTGGTAGAGATACAGGTGAAATATATGTACCTGTAAGATACTTTAAATATGTCTGAAACGTGCGTACGCGTGCAAACCCACGGGTAAAAAGCTCATCCTAACCCCTGGAACGTTTTCCTTGAAATTTGGCACACATGTCGGTTGCGATCTGGAGAGAAATACTGAGAGAGTAAGAACAACGGGACACCTACTGGGGTGAGCGTGGTAATGTGAAGGTAGAAATGAAGATGAGGTGATAGACAGACAAAGAGGGGGAAGGACGAGAAGGACACAGATAGAGGGGAGGGGAATACGGACGGAGAAAGGAGCAGATGGACAGAGGGTTGGGTGTCGGGGAGGGGACGGTGCTGCAGCAAGTGGAGGCAAAGAGAGGGCGCAGAGGAGTTTGACAGACAGGAGTGAAAGAGGAGTGGACAGGGCTAGGGTGAAAAATGAGATGAACAAATAGAAGATTGGAATACACACATACCCGTGGCAACTCCGGATACTCCACTAGTTTGTTTACAAAAATATAATGAATACAGTTACTATTTGTTTGTAAAATATACAATTCTCCTCCAAAACGACAAGCAATTCCCAAAGTTCGTTAACTCGCAACGAAAGCTTTTCGAACGAGCTCGGCTTGTACCCACTCGACTGCTCCATGCTACAGGACCACATGTCGTAGCATTACAAGCATATAGTAATGTACATTGCTCTCGTGTACATGTGGACAGTCACTGGCCACCGGCTGCCTCGTATCTACCGCTTTTCTCAAATGTCGCAGGCAGAAGTCATTAGTATACCTTTATAACTTGAGTCAAAATGGTTAGAATGAATAAAGCATCTGGCTCTTCGTGGCGTGAGCCTTGACACGCTGTAAACTATGATGTTTCAGTTCGAACAGAAGAGAATACGCAAATACTATCACCATCATCATCATCAATGTGTTCTGACCGTAGGCAGTTTCCTGACACCATTGCTGTCTCCATCTGACCTTGTTCCAGGTAAACTGCTTTCTAGTTTGGCACATTCCTATTTTCGCTGCAACTAGCGTTTTTATTCTTCTTCTACCATTTTTTGTCCTTCCGCTGCACTATCGGTAGCTTTCGTTAGAATTCCTTTTCTCCTCAGCATCTCCCCACCCATTTTGTTTTCCTTTTCTTAACTAGGTTAGGGAGAGTTATTTTCTTTTACACTTTCCATTACTTCACTGTTCTTTTCTTTCTCTACCCATTTTATTTCTCCATTCTCCAGCAAACACAGTTCTCGAATGCCTCAGGTTTCTGTCTCTGTCTGTCTTTCCAGCTTCCATATCCGTATTGAAAAACAACACATATGCAGCGTTTAACAAACCTTTTCCACAACTCCAACCCCATTTTGTAGCAGAGTAAGCGTTTCTCTTTTGTGAAAACTTGCTTTAACATTGCGGTTCTTCATTTTTTTTCTTTATTCGTCCAGTTATCAGCTATATGCTCCACAAATGCCTGTCTCGTGCGACTCGTTTAATTTTTCCCTCTATGGCTTCTTCTTTGGTTACTTATTTTTCAAATAATCTCATCGTCTTAGTTTTTTCTGTGTTCATTCTTATTCCATACTATTAAAATCCTTCATCAGACGCGGACAGTGTTCTTTGATGTGGTATTGTTTTATTTCCAAGCGGTATGACGTCATCAGCTAATCTGACGCGGTTGATCATCGGAACTCGTACGCTTCCTCTTTACTTCTCTGCTTGTCGCGTCTTCATTATCACGTCTTTGATGTAAAAGGTAATCAGAGTTGGTGAGAAACAACAAACCTATCTAACTAATCCCAAATTTTAAAACTGTTTGTCATCAAGCCACAACAAATGGGTGATAAGGTTAATCAGATATCGGGTAGTTCTGAAACACACTCAAAAAGTAAAGATGATACAGGGAACTGCGTTTGTATTTTAAGGAACTGATACTGACTTAAATCGTAATTCAGCTGTTACTAACAACAATTAGTATGCGCTTCTTTTTTCTGTGTTAACACACATGGCACACAACTGTCATCATTTCTACTGAAGCAGCAGGACCCGTGAGGGTATCATGCCACATCAGGAAAAACACAGGATAGACAATATTTGCCCCAGCTTGTATTTATCCAGTGAAGTCGTTGTCCGAGCACGAAAATGGTACATAGAATCAAAGTCCATTGCATTTGATGGAAGGCGTGAACGGAACTACGAAGAAAAGAGCTAAGGCTTTTATCGCACCAAGTGATGACATCCGTAATTTATAGCTTGAAGACTTGAAATATTAAAAATTTGAGTTCTTGAAATTTTTTTTAAATTAAATTATTAAACGTACACTGAGACGGAACAATGTGAAAAGCAAGTGTACATACATTGACTGAGCTGATACGGGGCGATTTCAAATGGAGCGACTGCGCATGAAATGTTACTTTTGGTGGTAAGGTAAAATCCAGTTCCTTTCTGTGGGTAGGCGTAGAACTACTTCACAGAGAGCACACTTCCATCTGATTCTGTGAGGGTCCTTCATTGTGCTATTGTGTACAAAGTACCTTGAGGTGGCATGTATTGGTAGATTCTTTGCTTTTGTTATGTGCCTTACAGCTGGAAATACAGTTTTACATTTTATTTGCTAATGGTTCTGATGAAGTACTACGACGTCCATGACTTCCTGATTTGTCTGGAAAACTACTTGTTATAGCATATTATCCACAAATCGACACCACTGTCCGCAGCTAACGCATTATCTCTGCTTTCATTGCTAGTATCAGCCCTTTCCCCTACCTTTATTCTGTAAAACCGTGGACTGGAAATACAACAGCCTGTCGCATCTAGTCATGTCACCGTTAGACCCGCAGCGGTTTCAAAACGTACCACGTGAACAATTACGAAAATAAATTGTATTGTGGCAACATACAGAGTATAAATTGGAAGAGGACGGTTTTCTGTACCTAATAAATGCGCTAAACATGCCTTATAGAGACAAATTTGAAAACAGAAACAATAGCGCACCGCACACAAAAATGGTTCCTGCGTTTGCTCGTCTAACTGCTATCATTTGAAATATATGAAGTAATTCAAGCTGCAGTTGCTAGAGGGCAGCACCTACTGGAGACGTAAAGGGCGGATACAGATACAGCTACTGTGCATATACCACCAAATGAGAAAATCCAGGGTGGCATGAAACGGAACCACATCGTCTGAAAGAGTTATAGGTCCTCCAGCCGGTTTTGTTATAAACATTCGTTGACAATAGTGTTGCATAATCATACGTAGACCTCCATAAGTCACTCCCAGAACCGTCAATCGCTTTCATTGCACAAAGATATAATAATACTTTATCAACTTCCAACTGACAAGATAACGGTCCAATACGACATGTCGAAACCCGCCCTGAATGTTTCTTTTCTTTTTTTTTTTAAGTAAGAAACGCGTGTCAAAATTTTAGCTGCTAAGACACACTGCAAGTATTTAAAAAAAATTGTAAATTTGCCGAATTCGTAGCTCGCCAGGTGGTTGGACAAATGTAAACCCTGCCACAGTTGCAGCAGACAGCTCTTGCGAAACATGGCGGGCACATATCCTCGATTTACGGCACACTGGTAAACAGGTAAAGCGGCACAGCACCATCGTTACTTATAACGAGAATTTCAGTTTCAAATGATAGTTTCTCTGGCACAGTTGTTCACAGTTATTATACGCTCGAATCTGCAACTCATTCAGTATCATTAACAATTAACAGTGGCTCCTGTAGAATCGTAGGCTGTCGATACTGCTACAGCTGGGCCTCAAACGTTGCTGCGGGCGCCGCGAACGGCACTTTGATCATTGTCACCAATGAAAAGTCTCCAGGCCGCCGACCAACGCAGACCGCCAAGAAGGTGGTATAAGCGGCGGCCACCTGGTAACCAGTTTTCCAGTTCAAGATTGATTCTGCTTGTTAGCTGGGGCCGAATGTCATACTGAGTTGTTGACAGTTGGCTCCACATACAAACATTCACTGTAAACAGACGCACGTGCTTGTCGGGCCTCTGCTTACAGATAGCCGTAGCTGCCCCTATTTGTCAACAGTGTAGCATTTCTTTCGCACAAGTTGAACAAATTATATTTATTTAAAGTACATTTATGTCTTTTACTTACCTGATCAGATTTCTATGGCGACACTTCCTTTGGCCACCCTCCACCCATTTACTATTAGCATCGAAGTCGTAATATTGGGCTCTTAGAAATATAGTGGTTAGTGACTCGCATCCTAACAGTTGCAAACAGCATCTCTCTTTGTGCAAGTTCCAGAATTTCACAGTAATGTGGAATCCAATTAATGTTTTGAACCGTCCAAAAATGAAGTATGAAGAACGTGGTGTACAATCGAAATCCCTTGAAGACGTACATATGTGTTAGTTATTAGCCAATTTTTTGAAATTCATTCGAATGCCAGTTAGAAATACGTGGAAATACGATTTTCAGAAGAAAAGGGGAAATAAGCCGGACGATTACGTGAATAATCGGTCAAGCAATGATTGTCGTGCTAATTAAAACACAGATTAAAAATAGACTACCTTCGAAGCCCAAAGAAAACAAATACAGTAATAGCTTTCAGTGACAAAGAAAAGGTTGTAAACGTTTTGGTTAGTCGAAGAAGGGAGAAAACGGTCAAACTTCAGCAGCATGCAAAGCCAATTTTCGTTTCGTAAAATCTTAACATGAATTTAATAAACGGAAGAAAGATTTACACGAGGTACGAAATATGCGCCAAAATGAAACTCGCAGAAGTGTGAAAGCAAAACTAATCGACAGATTTATAACTGTTCGTGTACACTGTTACTGAGGGAGGCATGTGACACTGCGCGGTCTAGGTTACAAGTGAGACGAACGTTACTAAGTTCCTGGCTTCTTCGAGCTGTTTAATCAGATTCAGGAAACTATAAAAAAATAAAGTCAGAAAATTACGTTTACCACAAGTAAACGTGTAGAGAAAGTGTCATTGACAGAAAATGCTAGAGAAAAATTTCTAGCTGAGATGAAGACGAAGCTTGTTCTTATCCCCGTAAAAGCTGCGTATAGAGCCAAACAGTCAGGTGTCCTGCCAACCTCATTTTATCATTTCGATCGAGAAAAAAACAGAGTCGCTTGTACAGTCGCTAATGCTATGGCACATTTGTACATCGCAATGCCAGTGATAAGTAGCAGTGGATTATTGTTTCAGCAATTTTATTTCTGTCTTCGGGACCATCATGCCAAATTAGGACCAAAAATCAAAGATAAAAGGACTGTCTACCTGCAAAAGTCTTGTAACCGACGCAGCAAAACCAGGAGAAAAAGAGAGCATAGTTTTCACTGATACATCCGAAACCATTTGCAGAGAATAATTATTTCATTTCTTTTGTTAGTGTCTTACACTGTACATTACCACATCTCTGGTTTTAGGAGGACGACGAAAGGACTGTCAAAGTAATTAGGATTCCACCGGGAAATACTACTGTGATTCAACCTCTCGAAAAAAAAATAAAAAAATCAACAGTAAAGCAATTTCCAGAAAATTGTCAAACAAAATAATTTTCGATACCTCTTTGTCATTTCAGATTTATCAGTGGAACCGCACTGTTAAACTTTACTCATTTCTGTACTGTCAGTTTATATCAGAACAATTTACTAATTTGTTCAAGTACGCCTGGTACGCAGCACCATATGCAGTATAGCGTCCACAACCATTTCTTAATCCATTCTAATTCTATGTAAATAAAACTAGTTTTTTACTAAGGAGTGCAAGAATGCATTAACATTGTCAGGTGTTCCTGCTGTCAGGAAAATATTCGTTTTTGTCATCTAATAGACACTTAACATTTTATGACGATTACAGGGACTAAACAAGGAACTGTTTCGTTGTTAATAAATCACACTTTATTCAAAAATTATCATATGAACTGTGCTACAGCAATTGATAAAACTTAATATCGACAAATTAATGTCCGAAAATTGTCTATAATGTAATATAACACACTGACTCGATTTTGTTTGCTCTGCTAGACACTTGTGAAACAAATACATCTGCAATACTTTAGGTGTCAATAAGTAATACAAATAGTTGAAGAAACTAATGTTTTCAGACAAGTTCGATGTGGTTTCAGTGTGTAAAATTCGTGTGTGTGCACTTTGCACGTCAAACTACACGGCGCAACGTTCTCATGTCAGGTCTGCGTTCGCTTATTCGCCGATCGCGTGCTCGACAGGAACGAGCGTATGAACCGCCGTCATAAACGGTTCTTCGTACGGAAAAAGTAAGTAGCTTTAATATTTTTTTAAATACTTGCAGTGCACTTTAGGAGCTAAAAATTTGACAGTCCATTTCTTTCGGTTTATTCTTCCAGTCGGAGAAATTTCAGGAAAGGTTTCGACGTGTCTGGTTGGATCACTCCCTTGTGAGTTACAAATACCGTCTACATCTGCATCTACCTGATTACTCTGCTATACACAATAAAGTGCCTGGCAGAGAGTTCAATGAACCACCTTCAAGTTTTCTCTCTACCGTTCCACTCTCGAAAGGCACTCGGGAAAAACGAGCATTTAAATTTTTCTGTGCGAGCCCTGATTTCTCTTATTTTATCGTTTTGATCATTTCTCCCTATGTAGGTGGGTGCCAACAGAATGTTTTCGCAAACGGAGGAGAAAACTGGTGATTGAAATTTCATGAGAAGATCCCGTCTCCACGAAAAACGCCTTTGCGTTAACGATTGCCACTCCAATTCACGTATCATGTCTGTGGCGCTATCTCCCCTATTTCGCGATAATACAATACGAGCGGCCCTTTTTTGTTTTATTTAAAAAGCCTTTAGAGTTTTCACGTAAGAAACTCGCAGGCATTACTAGTCAGCATGTCCCCGTCATAAAACTGTTTGCTTGAAGTTAAGAATGTTTTGATAGCGAAGTATCAAAATGTTCTTCAATACTGTTATGAACAAAATCCGAGTGTTAATTTAGTGGTAATTAACAATCGAAATTGAGAACTGTGGCAAGTAGGCGAGACGACAGTCTTTTCATCTTTTATTACAGCAAATTATCGGCGTGCTCTTCGCTTCAGTTGGCGCAATTTTTAAGTAGCACCATCTGTAGCTCTTGCCTCAGTACAGCTTAGAACGTCATACGTTTTCTATCGTATCTTTTCTCAACTGAGATGTGACACGCTGGAATAAAGCAGCGGCTCCGACAGACAGATGTTTCGAGTGCTCTTAAAGCTGAGTTCTTGTCGCAGTACAGGAAGTATACAGTGTTCCACTCAATCTCCATTACCAAGCACTCTCTGTTCTTAGACACCGCTACGCCCGTCTTAATGCTCTCTGAAAGCCGATCTATTTTCGTGTGTTCTGAAACGGTCTGCAACCTAATTCGAGGAGTAGAACGGACTCGCGGTAACCCTCGCTGCTGTCCTGCGAAAGAGGAAAGAAGTAAATAATATAGGGTCGAGAGAGTGCGGTGCAGCTGGGGCTGAGCTGAGGTGAGGTGAGCTGAGGCGGTTCTTCTCGCTCCGCGGAAGAAGGCGACCCGGTGCCCGTTCGTTAAACACGTTTCTGTATACCCTGGGAGCGGCCGCGCGGGTCCCACCGGGGGAACCTCAGAAGAGTCCTAACTGTATTAGGAATTCGCCTTGCCGCAGAAGTTGGGAGGCCGACGCAGAAATCTTTGATGGAGCGTCCGCCGGAGCAGCCAAGGAAAGCTTAACGACGTTCCAGTCCAATTTCCTCCCGTAAATTAACTAACGGAAGGACGGCACTGGGCTGTCGGTTTCTGCGGTCACGGCCGCCCTCGCAAAACTGTCACAGGGCCACCTCCTAGGGAACCACGGACGAGGCGGGCACGCTCCGGACAGCAACTTCCTGTCGACAAGCGTGTGAGGAACTCCGGCGACTGTCAGCGTGGTGTGAAGTGATGGATGAGTACGGCGGATAACGTTCTTTTTACGAAGACCAGTGAGAAAGTAACACCTGCCTTTTTTTATCCTTCATTAAGTTGGTACTATAATAATCATGAATTGGTCACACTTCCGCAAACTTTCTTCTACAGTCCATCTACATCTACATCTACATCCATACTCGGCAAGCCACCTGACGGTGTGTGGCGGAGGGTACCCTGAGTACCTCTATCGGTTCTACCTTCTATTCCAGTCTCGTATTGTTCGTGGAAAGAAGGATTGTCGGTATGCTTCTGTGTGAGCTCTAATCTCTCTGATTTTATCCTCATGGTCTCTTCGCGAGATATACGTAGGAGGGAGCAATATACTGCAGTGGGCGAATAAGCGTACTGTAACCTACTTTCTTTGATTTCGGATTGAATTTCCTTAGGATTCTTCCAATGAATCTCAGTCAGGCATCTGCTTTACCGACGATCAACTTTATATGATCATTCCATTTTAAATCACTCCTAATGCGTACTCCCAGATAATTTATGGAATTAACTGCTTCCAGTTGCTGACCTGCTATTTTGTAGCTAAATGATAAGGGATCTATCTTTCTATGTATTCGCAGCACATTACACTTGTCTACATTGAGATTCAATTGCCATTCCCTGCACCATGCGTCAATTCGCTGCAGATCCTCCTGCATTTCAGTACAATTTTCCATTGTTACAACCTCTTGATACACCACAGCATCATCTGCAAAAAGCCTCCTGAACTTCCAATGTCATCCACAAGGTCATTTATGTATATTGTGAATAGCAACGGTCCTATGACAGTCCCCTGTGGCATACCTGAAATCACTCTTACATCGGAAGACTTCTTTCTCTCCATTGAGAATGACATGCTGCGTTCTGTTATCTAGGAACTCTTCAATCCAATCACACAATTGGTCTGATAGTCCATATGCTCTCACTTTGTTCATTAAACGACTGTGGGGAACTGTATCGAACGCCTTGCGGAAGTCAAGAAACACGGCATCTACCTGTGAACCCGTGTCTATGACCCTCTGAGTCTCGTGGACGAATAGCGCTAGCTGGGTTTCACACGACCGTCTTTTTCGAAACCCATGCTGATTCCTACAGTGTAGATTTCTAGTCTCCAGAAAAGTCATTATACTCGAACATAATACGTGTTCCAAAATTCTACAACTGATCGACGTTAGAGATATAGGTCTATAGTTCGGCACATCTGTTCGACGTCCCTTCTTGAAAACGGGGATGACCTGTGCCCTTTTCAATCCTTTGGAACGCTACGCTCTTCTAGAGACGTACGGTACACCGCTGCAAGAAGGGGGGCAAGTTCCTTCGCGTACTTTGTGTAAAACTGAACTGGTATCCCATCAGACCCAGCGGCCTTTCCTCTTTTGAGCGATTTTAATTGTTTCTGTATCCCTCTGTCGTCTATTTCGATGTCTACCATTTTGTCATCTGTACGACAATCTAGAGAAGTAACAACGCGCTCTATGTACAGTTGGCACCAGTGTGTACGTTTAGGGAATCCCCGACAGTGAAGTACGTGTTAAACAGCTATCCGTGATTAAATTCGTTACTCTGGATGGTAAAATGTTCAGTCTCATTCATTAAAGCAGGAGAAGGTGTACGATGACGTGACGGTAAACCACGGCCTGGTTAAACTGTGGGTATTCCGTTGTATTAAAGCTGAAGGGCACACAAACAGTTGCTGGCGCAGAGCGGAGGGGCTGGCCTGCGATTATAGTGACGTCACACAGCATCCAACGAGGCCCACAAGGAAGACAGGCAGCGGCAAGTATGTCACGAAGGTTGGCCTGAACTCGTTCGCTCGCGCAGCTCGACAGACGAAATGCGTTTTTAAGCATGATAACTCGCAGCTGCGTGTGTACATACTAACGAGAATTGCATCTTCTACTGAAATCTGCTATTATGACGTCCTACCGAATAAGAGTGCTACAACAAAATTTAATTTCAGAGCAATACTCAAGATAAATGGTGTTTTCGTGTTCATAGATTTACACTACTGCCCATTAAATTGATACACAACGAAGACGACTTGCTACAGACGCGAAATTTAACCAACAGGAAGAAGATCCTGTGATATGCAAACGATTAGCTTTTCAGAGCATTCACACAAGGCTGGCGCCGGTGGAGACACCTACAACGTGCTAACATGAGGAAAGCTTCGAACCGATTTCTTATACACAAATAGCAGTTGACCGGCGTTGCCTAGTGAAACGTTGTTGTGATGCCTCGTATAAGGAGCAGAAATGCGTACCATCAAGATTCCGTCTTTGATAAAAGTCGCATTGTAGCCTATCGCGATTGCGGTTTATCGTATCCGTTGGTCGAGACCCATGACTGTTAGCAGAATATGGAATCGGTGGGTTTAGGAGGGTAATACGGAACGCCGTGCTGGATCCCAACGGCCTCGTATCACTAGCACTCGAGATGACAGGCATCGTATCTGCTTGGCTGTAACGGATCGTGCTGCCACGTCTCGATCCCTGAGTCAACAGACAGAGACGTCTGCAAGACTAAAACCATCTGCACGAACAGTTCGGCAACGTTTGCAGCAGCATGGACTATCAGCTCGGAGACCACGGCTGCTGTTACCCTTGACGCTGTATCACGGACAGGAGCACCTGCGATGGTGTACTCAACGACGAACTTGGGTGCACGAATGGCAAAAAGTCATTTTTTTTCGGATGAATCCAGGTTCTGTTCACAGCATCATGATGGTCGCATCCGTGTTTGGCGACATCGCGGTGAACGCACTTTGGAAACGTGTATTCGTCATCGCCATGCTGGCGTATCACCCGTCGTGATGGTATGGGGTGCCATTGGTTACACGTCTCGGTCACCTTTTGTTCGTATTGACGACACTTTGAACAGTGGACGTTACATTTCTGATGTGTTACGACCCGTGGCTCTACCCTTCATTCGATCCCTGTGAAACCCTACATTTCAGCAGGATAATGCACGACCGCATGTTGGAGGTCCTGTACGGGCCTTTCTGGATACAGAAAATGTTCGACTGCTGCCCTGGCCAGCACATTCTCCAGATCTCTCTCCAACTGAAAAAGTCTGGTCAATGGTGGCCGTGCAACTGGCTCGTCACAATACGTCAGTCACTACTCTTGTTGAACTGTGGTATCGTGTTGAATCTGCATGGGCAGCTGTACCTGTACACGCCATCCAAGCTCTCTTTGACTCTGCTCAGGCTTATCAAGGCCGACATTACGGCCGGAGGTGGTTGTTTTGGGTACTGATTTCTTAGGATCTATGCACCCAAATTGTGGTGTCACCGCCAGACACCACACTTGCTAGGTGGTAGCCTTAAAAGCGGCTGCGGTCCGTTAGTATACGTCGGACGCGTGTGTCGCCACTATCAGTGATTGCAGACCGAGCGCCGCCACATGGCAGGTCTAGTCTAGCGAGACTCCCTAGCACTCGCCCCAATTGCACAGCCGACTTTGCTAGCGATGGTTCACTGTCTACATACGCTCTCAATTGCCGAGACGACTGTTTAGCATAGCCTTCAGTTACGTCATTTGCAACGACCTAGCAAGGCGCCATATTCAGTTGCTATGAATGTATTCTGAAACAGATAATATCGTGAATCATGTACCGTCAAGAGCGACGTTCATCATTAATGGATTAAAGTTAAGTATCAAAGTAATTACGTCCTCTTTCTGAATTCAAATTTCTTGTCATGTTCCAGACTTCAAGTCAGTATAGTCCTTCCCTCCTCACGCCAGCCTGCGTGAGCTGAAACGCGTGCATTTCGGCCTCTTCTAGTAACACAACACAAATTGTTTGAAAATGTAATCACATATCATTCTAGTATAATATATTTGTCCAATGTATACCCGTTTATCATCTGTATTTCCTCTTGGTGTAGCAATTTTAATGGCCTGTAGTGTCGAAACTTAATTGTGTGTAGTGCTCTCTTTTCAAACTGTTTGCGCAAACGAGACAGTGAGAGTGAGATATTCATAACATCGTTAATACCTCGTAATGAGTTAAAGATACAGAAACGAATTGTTTGTCAAATGACAGCCTTCAATCCGGGCAATAGTTTAGCCCATAGCTGGCCTAAAAAACGGTTATACCTACTGCAGTATACGAGTAACTGCAGAATTTTTCAATGAAATAAGGGCCATTGATAGCTGGTGAAATAAATAGTGTGGGGCGGCAAAAATGTGAGTGTAGGAATCGCACTTCTGTTTTTGTACCAAGTTTGAGCTTTTCGTAAATCATCCACCTCACTTGCGCTCAGTTGTTTGGTTAATAGAAGGCTGTTTCAAGATATTGTTGCAAGTTCATTTACATTAGCATACTAGTGCGGTCAAATTGTGTAAATCCCACCGTGCTTTGGGAAAAGAAGATAATTTTAAAGTGGCAACAATAGAAAGGAAAATGTGTATAAGACTGGCAAAAATAAATCGTTCTCTGAGTTGAAATTTCAGTATAATCATGCACCCACTGTAATTTTTTTCAAAAATAAACGGGTGGCTTGAGGAACTATTTGTCGTACTGGCATAACCTCTTAATATGCTCGTTTGCAGCGCTTACTGTCCGTAGCTGATAGTCCATGAGTGACTGGCGTTTGTGTGAAGGCTTCAGCTGCAGTACTACACGTAACCTATCACGCTGGCCGTTCCGCAAGGAAGCCGCCACCACTTCCATTTTCTCGTCACGCACCGCGCCTTCTTATACTGTATGCTCTCTGTAAGAGAACACTCAAGAATATGGGACAAATGCACAGATGTTGGTGGGGACTGAGTAAAAAAATTGGGCACAAATTACATTGATTTAATTAATCCTTTGTTCTTTGTTTCGAAAACAGTTTAGTCAGTAATTAATGTGAAAGATTTTTGGATATAGGGAGTATTTTCAGAAACTGACTGATGCTACGACAGGCAGTCAAGTGTGAATGTTGTAAAAAGCAGTCACATGGTAGATATTCTGGGTTTCACGGCAGTGTATGGGGACAGATAAAGGTTATCATGTCCTACTGCGCTACAGGACAATGTAAATATCGCACTAAAATTATGTCATTTGTCTTGGAATGCCAGCCGGAAATCGCAGTAAAAGTACCCCATTTCTATTCGAAATCGGCCGGCCGCTGTGGCCGAGCGGTTCTAGGTGCTTCAGTCTGGAACCGCTCGACCGCTACGGTCGCAGGTTCGAATCCTACCTCGGGTTTGGATGTGTGTGATGTCCTTAGATTAGTTAGGTTTAAATAGTTCTAAGTTCTAGGGGACTGGTGACCTCAGATGTTAAGTCCCATAGTGCTTAGAGCAATTTTTGTTCAAATTCGAGGCGTGCTATTTCTCTGCGAATATGAGCTTTTTGAAAATAAAATGGACGAAAACATGTTCTGTACTGTCCTTTTCGCGATAACTATAAATCAGTTTCGAGAGCTGAAATGATGGTCAGCCACACTACGATCAGACTCAGAGAACATCTATTTTCGACTGCGCTTGTTCTCATGTAACGTGATCTCTTACGGTGCTACGAGTGGTGCATTGCTCACAGCATCAGGTCTGTAGTGTTCTCCGAAACTACATACTACACACTGTGCAAGTTACTCTATGGGACAACACACTCTGAAAGCAGGTGTATGGGGGACGTTTGAGAAGCAGTTGACGTAAAGGCTGTCAAACTGTATTTTTACGTCTGAAACGGAAGAAAAATCATCCTTAATGTGAGGCAAGATGCAGAACATATTGAGCGAAGATTTATGTCCAGAAACTCTACTATGAAGAAGAAATCAAATAGAGATATTTTACCTCATGCTTATGGCCAGTGAAAATCTGGCTGTAGTGATACAAGAAGGAATTTTGTGAGAACTGTGCGTACGAATACAGTAACAGCATCTATTCACGAAATCAGTAGGTTCTAGGATATCGGTATGTTACAGAATATTGGACAGACAAGTTCTTCACTCAGTTAAAACCGACAGATGCTGAGTGTAGTTAGAGGTGATGTCATAATGGCAAAGTAAGAGAGGCTCTAATGCACTGGCATACGAACTAAAGATGTGCGAAGAATCTATAACAACCTACGTATAACAGTTATAGTTATAAACCCAATAAATCAGAAATTATTTTCTAATTAAAGAGTTACTACAGTCTATGAGAAATTTCTTCTGGCTCTAGTTACGAGCACACACGATTTTTGTAAAAATACAGTTTTCTTTCTGCATTGTGAAAGTTTTACTGTGTGTAGATACATCCTTCCCGCTCGATTTAAAACTTAGTTCAACATGTTCCCGTGAGTGGCGCCGTCACAGCATGTCTTCAAGATGGCTGCTACACTTGACATTCTTCAGAAGCAACGTGCTGTCATAGAACTCCTGTGCTGTGAAAACGAGACTGTGGGAAACATCCACAAGAAGTTGAAACAGGTGTATGGAGATGCTGCTGTCGATCGCAGTACAGTTAGTCAGTGGGCAAGCAGGTTACGTGATGAAAGCGGGCACGGAAATATTGAGGATTATCCTCGCAGCGGCAGGCCTCGTGCTGCACACGCTCCAGACAATGTGCAGAGAGTTAACGAATTGGTGACTGCTGACAGACGCATCACAGTGAACGAATTGTCGCACTACGCTGGGATAGGGGAAGGAAGTGTTTGCAGAATACTGAAAGTGTTGGCGTTAAAAAAGGTTTGTGCCGGGTGGGTTCCCAGGATGTTGACAGTGGCTCACGAAAAAACCAGAAAAACGGTATGCAGCGAACTTTTGTAACATTACGAGAATGGTGGAGATGAATTTCTTGGAAGAATTGTGACAGGTGATGAAACATGGCTCCACCATTTCTCACCAGGGACGAAGAGGCAATCAGTGGATTGGCACCATGCAAATTCACCCAAGGAAAGTTATGGCTACAGTGTTTTTCGATTCCGAAGGACTCTTGCTTGTGGACATCATGCCAAGTGGAACCAAAATAAATTCTGATGCATATGTGACAACACTGAAGAAACCAAGGTCGACTGGATCGAGTTCGACCACATCGGCAAAAGCAGGATGTTTTGCTGTTGCACGACAATGCACGGCCACATGTCAGTCAAAAAACGATGGAAGCGATCACAAAACTCCGATGGACAACACTGAAACACCCGCCTTACAGTTCTGACCTGGCTCCATGTGACTATCTCTTTGGGAAAGACTCTCTTCGTGGAACAAGGTTTGAAGATGATGACGCCCTTGTGTATGCTGCCAAACAGTGGCTCCAACAAGTTGGTCCAGAATTTTACCGTTCGGGTATACAGGCGATGGTTCCAAAATGGCGTAAGGCAGCTGAGAGGGGAGGAAATTATGCGGAGAAATGAAAATATTGTTCCTAAAGGATGTATCTACACACTGTAAAACTTTCAAACATGTAGAATAAAAATGGAGTTAAAAAAAAATAGTGTGCATTTCTTTTGGAGTGACCCTCGTACAAACTGGAAGCTTCGGAGGTAAAAACGTTAACAGTTACTGGGTTCTTACTGCCACGATCGGGTGGATAGCTTGGGTTCTCTCTGCGTTTCTTCTCTAGCTTTGAGTGACGTTTCCAGAGCAGCAGGTCGTTTCGCTTCACCTCACGCTGTGGCTCGTTGCTTCTGATCGTTGCATCCAATTTCAACACAGCGCACCTTAAACCCTCTTTAGTCATTTTATCCTTCTTGCTATGAATGTGCCCCCTCTCAGCCCCTACGCTCTCCTCCCATAACTCTCTTAGGTTGTCCATCACCAGGGACTCCCATTTACTTGTGGCAAAAAATAACTTGCACGGAGTAAATCATGCTTTATGGAGTGTTTGCAGTTATCGTAATAACTAGTTACATGTGCCAAATATCCATTTTAATAATTGCCTGTGCTGTGCCCAGCTGTTTATCGAAACAAGTATTTGGTCCCACATGGGCCTATGAACAAATTGACCATGCGATATTCGTATAGCTACGGAAATAAGAGATTGCTTGCATAGATGCACAAGCAATACACTCCAGTACCTTAGTTCTGTGGAATACGTATTCTTTCCAGGTGTTAACAACCCTGTAATGTTCCACTATGACTCATTCTGGTCCATTTGGAGGTAGTGGGTTGTACCACAGGAACTGTAATACTGAATGGGTAGGATCACGGACAATTTGTGCTACTGAAATATCTGTAGGTTCGACAGTTCTCTTTTCGAATGTCTAGGCGGTTACTGATGACGTGGAACTGTTGACACGATAATCATTCTTAGGTGAACAGTTAAGCAAATGTTACATGTTCGAGCAAAGCTTTAAATTTATACTTTTAATTGATATGTGTTAGCATTATGTCGTTTTGCACAGATTGGCTGCTTCATTATTATTCTTCTTTTAGTATAGAGGACTGTTTCCTAAGTCACAGTACTTACTTTAATTATCATCATCTGTACCAGTTCTGAATTTAACCATTATTTTAGCTACAAATATTATCAACGACTAGCAAAACCACTGACAATGAATTTCAGGTCAATTAGAATGGTAACAGGATTTTCAAACAGTGTTAAACGTACATTGGCTGGCAATATCGACACTAAGTTTGAGGTTAGGTTCCGATAAATGCCATACAAGATACTTCAGTAACCTAAAATACTGAAAGGCACGTGCTCGTCAAGGCAAGATTCAAGAAGTATTCCGTCTAGCTATTAAGGGCAACAGTATTAACTAAAATGATATTCTAAACTCAAAATTATACTGCGTAGTCAGAGACTCAACTACACGTAATGCACATTTGACGGTAGTGATACCTAACAGGAAAAGAAAACTGCCATATTGAATGGGCTGTGCTCCACAGATTTGATAGTGTACTTTCATGTATACCACACGGAAGCTGCTAACCGACGTGTGAAGTATAGGCTTTAAAGTGACCCTGATCGTGTCGTACACTCTCTTATCAAAAAGTATCCGGAAGCCACTATTCAGTACTGAAGTAACCAGAAGAAATCACGAGATGTGGATCACCAGTATAAAAAGAGGCGGCTATGTTGCGTTGGCAGTAGAGAAGCAGCAAGTCACTGGTAAGCGATGCTTGAGGTGGTGTGAAGGACGACACCACTGCACAGTGGTGGATGACTACCAAATAGTGACTTGGAGTGATGAATCGCACTGTAACCTTTGCCAATCCGATGGAATAGTTTGGGTTTGGCAAATGCCTGGACACCATCACCGGTCACCATGCGTAGTGCCAGCAGTGAAGTACGGAGGACGTGCTGTTACTGTACAGAGGTCGTTTTTGGTGGTTAGGATGTCGTCTCCTTATTGCGCATAAGAAAACGCTAATTGTAGAAAGACATGAGCACGGTTTGCAACATTGTGTACAGATGTACTGCGTACAGCAAATGAACAATTCGGAGAAGATGCTTATTTGTATCATTATAAAATTTCACCTCTCATAAAATTATATCTACGGGGGCAATGTTCTGTGGACAATAAATAACATGAAACTTCCTGGCAGAGTAAAACTGTGTGCCGGACCGAGACTCGAACTCGGAACCTTTGCCTTTCGCAGGCAAATGCTCTACCATTTTTTTTTCTTTCTTCATTTTATTCGATACAGTTCGTTGCGTGTGGTCTGCGCGGATGTCCCAAGACATCCGTTTAAGTTGATCGTTGATTCCTTGACTCAGTTTTTTTTATTACAGAGAGCATGAAGCCCTCTGACCGAACACGCTGAGCTACCGCGCCTGCTGAGCTACCCAAGCACGATTCACGCCCCATCCTCACAGCTTTACTTCTGCCAGTACGCAGGAGAGCTTCTGTAGAGATTGGTAGGTAGGAGACGAGGTACTGGCAGAAGTAAAGCTGTGAGGACGGGGCGTGAGTCGTGCTTGGGTAGCTCAGATGGTAGAGCACTTGCCCGCGAAAGGCAAAGGTCACGAGTCCGTGTCTCTGTCTTGCACAAAGTTTTAATCTGCCAGGAAGTTTCATATCAGCGCACACTCAGCTGCAGAGTGAAAATCTCGTTCTGGAATAAATAACATTCCCGAGATGTACTGGTCTGCACAGATTCCTGTCTTGACCCCAGTGGAACTTCTTTCGGATGAACTGAAACGTCGACTTTTTTCCAGACACTAGCGTCCAACATCATTACCTTCTCTGTTTTTGCGTCTTGAGAAAGAATGGGCTGCCATTACTCTGCAGAGATTCCGATACCTTATTGAAAATGCTCACAACATAGTTAAGTTCGCCGTGAAGGCGAAGGGTGAACAACCCCACATTAATTTCCGATACTAGATGCCCTGATTTGTTTGATAAGATAGTGTAAACTGTCAACACAAGTAGCAAGATAGTAAATTTTAGCGGTTTTTTGGTGGTACACAAAAAATTAAAGTACCTGACACAGCAAAACAACCTTTCGAACAATTTCTGAAGTTTAACGTACAAGAATCTTTTAATCTGCCGCAGTCTCTCTACTGTACTGTTGGCTTACGTAGACTCTTGAGATGGAGCAAAGTACGTATTATTCTATGCCATTCAAACAACACCGCAGTGAGAAAAACAAAAAGAGGTTTCTTACTGTCGTTCAGCGAAACACTAAACATGTTGCCAGATCTGTCCCTCAAAGATTCTCCTCTCTGAAACATACAAGGTATCCACCGTTACACAAAAATAATTAATCGTAAAATCCAGAGAACACCTGTCTCTGGTTAATAAACAACTGTATGTTCACCAAGACTCCAAACTTGGAGATATACAAGGGCATCTTCATACGCTGCTGAGTAGGGAAGGGAAAATTCCTGACACGAAGTCCGGATTGTGATTTCTTGTGATTTTCACTGACGCGAATCAAGAACACGCCAACGGGTGCTCTCCTTTTCCAATCTTCTTCTATAGAGTTAACACGGCGCCTCAATTAAGAACATTGTCCCGGAACTGGAGAACCATAGCGTAGCTTCAGTCTTTCGATGCAGTCCTCCAGAATCCTGCTGACTTTTTGTCGTATCTCTATGTGATATCAACCATATTCTCCACTGCCTCTAGCTTCAGTGAATTTCTGTTGTGTCTCTGATGTTAGCGCATGGCATGTAGACTAAATAGAAAATATTTCAGCAGATGGCAGCCACATAACTGACGATAATGTTTAACAACGTTGTTATAATTACAGGGTGTCTCAAACTTTCGGGTAAGACTGAAACAGGCCATAGTGGATCCACAACACATTAAATTACGATAGGGAAACAATTGTCGGAAATTCATATTTATTACGCTACGGACATACACAGAGAACACCACATAACAACAACGTAGCTCATAGTATTCGAAGTGACCACCGTTGGTATCATTGTGTGCATGGCAACGTCGCATGATGTTCTGCTGCACTCTCTCAAACATCCCAGTTGTCTGCTGTACGAACAGACAGGCAGCTTAGACCCTGTAAAGTATATCTTCTACGAGGGTTTCATACACCATCATTTTGATGCAACCCGAGGTAACGAAACTCCAGAGGTGTGAGGCTCGGAGATCGTGCTGGCTATCGGACATCACCTCTCTTTCCAATCCTGCGATGAGGTTTCTTTTCGTTCAGGTAATGACGGCCATTAACATCGAAGTACACTACTGGCCATTAAAATTGCTACACCATGAAGATGACGTGCTACAGACGCGAAATTTAACCGACAGAAAAAAGATGCTGTGATATGGAAATGATTAGCTTTTCAGAGTATTCACACAAGGTTGGGGCCGGTGGTGACAACTACAACGTACTGACACGAGGAAAGTTTCCAACCGATTTCTCATACACAAACAGCAGTTGACCGGCGTTTCCTGGTGAAACGTTGTTGTGATGCCTCATGCAAGGAGGAGAAATGCGTACCATCACGTTTCCGACTTTGATAAAGGTCGGATTGAAACCTATCGCGATTGCGGTTTATCGTATCGCGACATTGCTGCTCGCGTTGATCGAGATGCAATGACTGTTAGCAGAATATGGAATCGGTGGGTTCAGGAGGGTAATACGGAACGCCTTGCTGGATCCCAACGGCCTCTTATCACTAGCAGTCGAGATAACAGGCATCTTATCCGCATGACTGTAACGGATCGTGCAGCCACGTCTCGATCCCCGAGTCAACAGACGGGGACGTTTGCAAGACAACAAACATCTACACGAACAGTTTGACAACGTTTGCAGCAGCATGGACTATCAGCTCTGAGACCATGGCTGCGGTTAACCTTGACGCTGCATTACAGGCAGGAGCGCCTGCGATGGTGTACTCAACGACGGACCTGGGTGCACGAATGGCAAAACGTCATTTTCCCGGGTGAATCAAGGTTCTTTTTACAGCATCATGATGGTAGCATCCGTGTTTGGCGACATAGCGACATAGCGTGTATTCGTCATCGCCATTCTGGCGTATCATCCGTCGTGATGGTACGGGGTGCCATTGGTTACACGTCTCGGTCACCTCTTGTTCGCATTGAAGGCAGTTTGAACAGTGGACGTTACATTTCTGATGTGCTACGAGCCGTGGCTCTACCGTTGATTCGATCCATGCGAAACCCTACATTTCAGCAGGATAATGCACGACTGCACGTTGCAGGTTCTGTACGGGCTTTTCTGGATACAGAAAATGTTCGACTGCTGCCCTGGCCAGTACATTCTTCAAATCTCTCACCAACTGAAAACGTCTGGTCAATGGTGACCGAGCAACTGGCTCGTCACAATACGCTAGTCACTACTCTTGATGAACTGTGGCATCGCGTTGAAGCTGCATGGGCAGCTGTACCTGTACAGGCCATCCAAGCCCTGTTTGACTCAATATCCAGGCGTATCAAGTGCGTTATTTCGGCCAGAGGTGGTTGGGACAAGTTGGCTCTGAGCACTATGGGACTTAACATCTATGGTCATCAGTCCCCTAGAACTTAGAACTACTTAAACCTAACTAACCTAAGGACATCACACAACACCCAGCCATCACGAGGCAGAGAAAATCCCTGACCCCGCCGGGAATCGAACCCGGGAACCCGGGCGTGGGAAGCGAGAACGCTACCGCACGACCACGAGATGCGGACTAGAGGTGGTTGTTCTGGGTAATGATTTCTCAGGATCTATGCACCCAAACTGCGTGAAAATGTAATTACATGTCAGTTCTAGTATAATACACTCCTGGAAATTGAAATAAGAACACCGTGAATTCATTGTCCCAGGAAGGGGAAACTTTACTGACACATTCCTGGGGTCAGATACATCACATGATCACACTGACAGGACCACAGGCACATAGACACAGGCAACAGAGCATGCACAATGTCGGCACTAGTACAGTGTATATCCACCTTTCGCAGCAATGCAGGCTGCTATTCTCCCATGGAGACGATCGTAGAGATGCTGGATGTAGTCCTGTGGAACGGCTTGCCATGCCATTTCCACCTGGTGCCTCAGTTGGACCAGCGTTCGTGCTGGACGTGCAGACCGCGTGAGACGACGCTTCATCCAGTCCCAAACATGCTCAATGGGGGACAGATCCGGAGATCTTGCTGGCCAGGGTAGTTGACTTACACCTTCTAGAGCACGTTGGGTGGCACGGGATACATGCGGACGTGCATTGTCCTGTTGGAACAGCAAGTTCCCTTGCCGGTCTAGGAATGGTAGAACGATGGGTTCGATGACGGTTTGGATGTACCGTGCACTATTCAGTGTCCCCTCGACGATCACCATTGGTGTACGGCCAGTGTAGGAGATCGCTCCCCACACCATAATGCCGGGTGTTGGCCCTGTGTGCCTCGGTCGTATGCAGTCCTGATTGTGGCGCTCACCTGCACGGCGCCAAACACGCATATGACCATCATTGGCACCAAGGCAGAAGCGACTCTCATCGCTGAAGACGACACGTCTCCATTCGTCCCTCCATTCACGCCTGTCGCGACACCACTGGAGGCGGGCTGCACGATGTTGGGGCGTGAGCGGAAGACGGCGTAACGGTGTGCGGGACCGTAGCCCAGCTTCATGGTGACGGTTGCGAATGGTCCTCGCCGATACCCCAGGAGCAACAGTGTCCCTAATTTGCTGGGAAATGGCGGTGCGGTCCCCTACGGCACTGCGTAGGATCCTACGGTC
This sequence comes from Schistocerca serialis cubense, assembly GCF_023864345.2. Classification (NCBI taxonomy): domain Eukaryota; kingdom Metazoa; phylum Arthropoda; class Insecta; order Orthoptera; family Acrididae; genus Schistocerca; species Schistocerca serialis. The sequence continues at coordinate 734,748,400 of NC_064642.1, forward strand.
TTGGCGTGCATCCGTGCGTCGCTGCGGTCCGGTCCCAGGTCGACGGGCACGTGCACCTTCCGCCGACCACTGGCGACAACATCGATGTACTGTGGAGACCTCACGCCCCACGTGTTGAGCAATTCGGCGGTACGTCCACCCGGCCTCCCGCATGCCCACTATACGCCCTCGCTCAAAGTCCGTCAACTGCACATACGGTTCACGTCCACGCTGTCGCGGCATGCTACCAGTGTTAAAGACTGCGATGGAGCTCCGTATGCCACGGCAAACTGGCTGACACTGACGGCGGCGGTGCACAAATGCTGCGCAGCTAGCGCCATTCGACGGCCAACACCGCGGTTCCTGGTGTGTCCGCTGTGCCGTGCGTGTGATCATTGCTTGTACAGCCCTCTCACAGTGTCCGGAGCAAGTATGGTGGGTCTGACACACCGGTGTCAATGTGTTCTTTTTTCCATTTCCAGGAGTGTATATTTGTCCAACGAATACCCGTTTATCATATGCATTTCTTCTTGCTGTATCTATTTTAATGGGCAGTAGTGTCGAATGGTGCTTCGTCGTGTTGAAACCACATTCTTCTCCCGACCACAAATAGTACAGTCTCCAAGAAGTGTGGCAGCACATCTCGTAAGATCTCCAGGTAACGTGAACCTCTCAAACGGGGAGGCAGCAAATAAGAGACTGTAAGGTGATATTGGAACAATGCCTGCCCATATTCTTGCATAGAATCGTTGCTGGTGGCCACCAGCGTGCAAGGCCCAGGGATTGTCCTCAGTCCCAACCTGGCTATTGATAACATTATCATGGCTAAATGTGAACTCACCCGTGAACATCAAACTACTGTTAAGTTCGCTAGTACAGCAGTGCAGCGGACAGTCGATTGACAGAAGTGAACGCGTGGATCAAAATCCTTTGGTCCCAGTGGTAGCACACGTTCTTTATGATATGTGTGTAATACCTTTTCTACCAGTACTGTCCACAATACATCCTTTGAAGGGAGTGTTTCAGCGGCAAGTTGACGGTTGCCTTTTGCTGAATCGTCGGCCACACGATACAACACCATATGCTCAAAGCCTGGTGTTCGGGCATGTCTTGGGCAGCTCTCTGTGGCGTGAACGACCCGTCTCTCGTAAGTCGGTATCAACGGACATATACTCCATCTATGCAAGATGATGCCTGTTGGAAACGCGTTTCCCTGTACATTCGTGCTACTTTAAGGGCGCTACATCCTGCCTACTGTGCATTAAATGCATGTCTACCAACTCGCGTGAGGAGTAATATTCCACATTCGGCTACGCGTCATGCAATCTCCACCTCACCAAGGCCACATCACAAACTGTCTGATGCAATGGGCAACTGACATCAGGGATAGCGTTGTGCTTGCGGCACAGGTTAACGCACCGGTACGATACGTGCCTTCTTCACGTGATACACGAGCTATGAGCTATGAGTACATTATGTCTGTTTGGTAGTCAGGGGTATACGGTATTTTGCACCAGCTGCCGGTTCCCACGTACAACTGACTGCAGAACTGCATGCGCCCTTGCAATACGTGCATTGAGACTGGCGGTCGTCGCTTTGAATAGCTACTACGACCTATTTTGTTGTTATGCTATGTTCGCTGTGTAAGTCCGTAGCACAATAAATATTTATTTCCGAGAACTGATTCCCTCTCTCAGTGTAATCGGTAGTGGAGCCAATACCATCTTTTTCATTTCGACCTTTGGCTTGTGACAGCGTATATCCAGCTTACAGAACACCATTGTGTTTAATGTATTACGAGGAAAGGATTGATATGACAGTTCACCTTCTGGTCCATGTTTTTTGCATTGTACTGTTGATTGACAGTCTAATGCAAGCATGTAGCAGCCAAGAGCAGGGGGATCACCATCGGATTCGATCGACAAATTAACCAAACAAGGGTAGCATTAGTAGACGAGCTGCTGAAATTACCGCGTAGTATAAAACAGCTATCATAATGAAGAGGAGCGGCGGAAAAAAGTGAAAATCAGTTTATAAATTGGTAGACGCTGATTATTACCGAATGTGAACAAAGCAGTGACTGGAATGACAGTAAAACTGCGTGACATACCAGGTGATCAAAAAGTCAGTATAAATTTGAAAACTTAATAAACCACGGAATAATGTAGATAGAGAGGTAAAAATTGACACACGTGCTCGGAATGACATGGAGTTTTATTAGAACAAAAAAAAGAAAGAACAAAGTATCGCTAGACCCGAAAGATCTCTTCCGCGCGTCGTTTGGTAATGATCGTGTGCTCAGCCGCCACTTTCGTCATGCTTGGCCTCCGTGCAATTATTGGCTATGGGGTTACCTCAAGTCGCAAGTGTATCGTGATCGACCGACATCTCTAGGGATGATGAAAGACAACATCCGACGCCAATGCCTCACCATAACTCCGGACATGCTTTACAGTGCTGTTCACAACATTATTCCTCGTCTACAGCTATTCTTGAGTAATGATGGTGGACATATTGAGCATTTTCTGTAAAGAACATCATCTTTGCTTTGTCTTACTTTGTTATGCTAATTATTGCTATTCTCATCAGATGAAGCCCCATCTGTCGGACATTTTTTGAAAGTTTGTATTTTCTTCGTTCTAGTAAAACCCCATGTCATTCCAAGCATGTGTGTCGCTTTGTACCTCTCTATCTACATTATTCCGTGATTTATTCAGTTTTCAAATTTATACTGACTTTTTGATCACCCAGTATGTCAGTGGTTTCGACTTTACGTTGATCGTTGTTTGCAAAAGGCAGACCCACGAAGAAACTGAGGAAATACTGGAGGGTTTCATTTTGTTCTTAGGGATCAAAAGGAAATTATTCGACACACGTGTTTTAGTCGGATACAACGGTAACATAAAATCAATTTGTTTAACGACGAGATGCTTCCATGAGCACCCCTATAGCCATATGGGAGCTCTAATATAGCAATACAGATCGGATTATATTACGCTAGACTGGTTGCTTAAAATATTACGACGCTTAAATTTGTGTTGTACCGGTGCTATGTTAATGCAATCGTTGAACGAAACCAGTTGATTAGTATTGGTAAACTTATAACTGAGAACATGAATTATCACCTGCGAGTGAAAATCAGACACTAAGAAAATAAACTGCTGCGTACAAGACATAATTTCCATTTGGTTATTAAGAATGGCTACATATATACTTCTTTTATGAAGCTAATCTACACATAATTTTGCACGGCAATGAACAATTTGAGATGACGGTAGAGGAGTTTGTTGTATACCACCAAAGCAGAACTCCTCTGGTGAGTGACTTAACCACGATTAGTTGGTTTCTTGAATCTCCTCTCCTTTGCGAGACGATTGTTCTTTTCTTTATTTTGAGGAAACCGTAGCAAGCAGCAGAGTCAAATAGTGGCGTGGTCAGCAAGGTCAAATAATTCCAATTTGAAAAATGGGAAAATTTTTCAAATGTTCGTGGTAGTATATGAACGTGACTTGTCATGAAGCAAACCCACACCGGGTCGTCATATCTGCCTTTTTTCTTTTTCTTTTAAGATATTTGCTCTGCACTGTGAAATCAATTATTGTGCCTCAGTCCATAAATAGAAAAAGGTGAGAGCTAACCCCGTGCACTGTTCTTTTGTCCGGAATTTCAAATACAGACCCTATGAGAACTTGCCTTTAACCAGCAGAGAGATAATGTGCAGTGTCCTCAGAGCCCTGTAGTTCGAATGTTAAGATAAAACCATTCGGTCTTAGAAAACGTAAAATGAGGTAAATTTGGTCTTTGGAAGGGGTCAGTAAGCTTGATGTCTTAGTAAACTGAAGAATCCAGTCCTCGTCTCCTGTAAATTTGGTCTTTGGAAGGGGTCAGTAAGCTTGATGTCTTAGTAAACTGAAGAATCCAGTCCTCGTCTCCTGTTATATTTAAGTAGAAAACAACCGTCGCCGAAATCTCCCCGATATCTAGTGCGTTATGAGTTTGCTGAATATCGTGCATAACTATTCGATAGGTTTTCGAAAACCTTAGCTGTGAACTGATAAGAGGCTACGAAACTGATCTATTTCAGGAAGGCAATGGAAATCGTTAAGTCACATTTTCAGTCATAACTGGTTTGATGCTGCAGTTTCTTTCGTATCTTTTAGTAGTCTTTACATCTGTACGTTAACTGCTTCAACGAACATCTTTTATAATGTTTGGAATGTTCTAACGGTTGTCTGTCATTATGGTTTTCACCCTTTACTGCTGTTTTAACTACAGGTATCTCTTGCTGGATATCTAAGCAGATGTACTATTAACCGTCCACGTCTACATCTACATCAACATCTGTACTCTTTAAGCCACATTATGGTGTATGGTGGAGGATACTACCTGCGCCACTGTAAGTTGCGACCTTTTCTGTTCGAGTTGCGAACAGTTCGCGGGAACAACGACTGCTGACGAGCCTCCATTGAACTCAGATCTCTTTAATTTTATCTTCATGGTATTCTCGCGAGAAATACACAGGAGCAAGCAATATATCGCTTGACTTCAAGGAACGCACTCTCACGGAACTTCTAACAGTAAAGCACGTTGTGATGTAAAATGCCTCTGCTGGAGCGTCTGCTACTGGACTTGGCTGACCATCAGAGAGAGACTTTGTGCTTACTAAATGAACCCTTGACGAAACGCGGTGCTCTTCTTTGTATCTTTGGTATTTCCGCTATCAATTCTACGTAATACGGATCCCAGACTGACTACCAATATTGAAGGAAAGAAGATTAGATTTTAGCGTCGACCGGTACTGCAGTATTCATAGAACGAGGGTTTGTAGATAGACTAAATTTCTTGAGAATTCTCTCAATGAATCTCTGTCTGCCCTCTCCCTCACCTGCGACTAGGTTTATGCGTACGCATGCTGATAGATATTTTATGTATGTAACCGCTTCCAGTGACAGATCCTCAATTGTTTAATCATGCAGTGATGGTTCTGTCTGCCTGTTTGTATGCTATGCGTTACATTTTTTTTTATGTTGATGGTCAATTACCAGTCCACGTACTAAGCGTCGAGTCTGGTCTTCCTGCATTTCGCTACAATTTTCTACCGTGGCGACTTTTCTGTATACACCAGCATCATTCATTAGGAGCGTCATGGGACTTCTGACGCGAAAAGTAATAGTTCTATAACGCTTCCCTAGGATACTTTTACGTCCTAAAATTTCCCTCAGCTCAGTAGAGAATGACGTGAAGTGTTGCGTTTTTTTTTTTTTTTTTTTTTTTTTTTAGAACTCTTGAATCCAGTCACACAGCTGGTCTGATATACCGTGTTCTTCTGTTTTGCTCATTAGTTCTCAGTCCGTGACTGCATCGAAAACCTTCCGGAAGTCAGAGAACACGTCATCTACCTGTGCGCCCGTATCTTCTTCTTTGTGGGTCTCGTGAACGAACAGAGCCAACTGGGTTCCGCACGATCGTTATATTCGCAACCTACCAATGACTGTTTCTACACAGGATATTTTCGGTCTCCCGAAATATCATAATATCAGTTTTTTCTTTTTGCTTTTTTAAGCATCAGTCTTCTGACTGGTTTGAGGCGGCCCGCCGATCATGAATTCCTCTCCTGTGCCAACCTTTTCGTCTCAGAGTAGCACTTGCAACTTACGTACTCAATTATTTGCTGGATGTCTCCCAAACTCTGACGTACTCTACCATTTTTAGCCTCTACACCTACCTCTAGTACCATGGAAGCTGTTCCCTGATCTCTTAACAGATATCCTATCGTCCTGCCCTTCTTCAGTGTTTTCCACACATTCCTTTCCTCGCCGATTCTGCGGAGAACCTACTCGTTCCTTATCTTATCAGTCCACGTAATTCTCAACATTCTTCTGTAGCACCACGTCTCAAACGCTTCGATTCTCATCTGTTGCGGTTTTCTCTCGGTCCGTGTCTGATTGACGTACAATGCTGCGCTCCAAAAGTACATCCGCAGAAATTTCTTCCTATAATTAAGACCAGTGTTTTGTCCAGGAATGGCCTTTTTGCCAGTGATAGTCTGCTTCTTATATTCTTCCTGCTCCTTCCGTCATGAGTTATTTTACTACCTAGTAGCAGAATTCCTTAATTTCATCTGCTTAGTGATCAACATTCATATTATTAAGTTTTTCGCTCTACTCATTTCTGCTACTTCTCTTTACATTCGTCTTTCTTCGATTTATTCTAAATTTTGTTTACTCTTGTTGCTAGTTTTGTACAGGCCTCGTAGCTACTACTGTCGAGGCTTTGCTGCCTCTGTTGTTATGGTAGGTCGAGTTCGTGAGTTCGTGAAACGGCTTCTGGTGCAGTACAGCGATAAGATATGAAATTTATCCCGCCGCGGTGGCCGATCGGTTCCAGGCGTTTCCGTTCGGAGCCGCGCGACTGCTACGGTCGCAGGTTCGAATCCTTCCTCGGGCATGGATGTGTGTGATGTCCTTAGGTTAGTTGGGTTTAAGTAGTTCTAAGTTCTAGGGGACTGATGAGCTCAGATGTTAAGTCCCATAGTGCTCAGAGCCATTTGAACCATTTACACTGATAAGACAATTTCTCCCTCCCACAGTTACACAGCTATGGCCCAGGGTCAGATAACAGTGTAGGAAAACGATGGTTCTACAACACTCCAACAAATTAGTAACAAAGTAACACGAATAAGTTAAAAAGTATACTTGTCTTGGTGACTAGATGAGTAATGAAGTCCGCAGCGCTGCTTGTAATGTAATACAAAACAAGGCCCTCAATGGCTAAGTGCAAATAATCGTAGATAACCTTCGCATTACATAACAAATACAATTTACTACTGTCCATTCACTTCTAAGACTTCACTAAACGACGTTCAGTGTCTAAGTCAGTCCTAGGCGATGATCTGTAACCTAGTGGGCGAGATCTGCTGTGCTGTCTTCCGGGTAGGCTTTTCTCCGTTGTCGTACTGTCGTTGGCGGACTGTAGTCGCCCGGCAAATGGCCGAGACGAAGTCGATATCTTCATCTCCAGCGCCGCCCGTGGCGCTAGTGGAACTCGCACAAGTGGTGAGTCTCTATGGCGCAGACTCCGGCTCGCGTATTTGCACCTGTGGTGCTTTTGCCCTGACTGTGTCTTGCTCGGACGGCACTACACTGAGTCCATAATCTGTACTCATTAGACTCTTCATTCCATTCAGTAGATCTTGTAATTCTTGTTCACTTGCACTGAGGATAGCAATGTCATCAGCGAATTTTGAGTATGACTTTGAATTTTAATTCAACTCCTGAAACTTTATGACTTTGAATTTTAATTCAACTCCTGAAACTTTCTTTTATTCTAAAATGGCTCTGAACACTATGGGGCTGAACATCTGAGGTCATCAGTCCGCTAGAACTTGGAACTACTTAAACCTAACCAACCTAAGCACATCACACACAACCATGCCCGAGGCAGGATTCGAACCTGTGACCGTAGCGGTCGCGCGGTTCCGTTCTGAAGCGCCTAGAACCACTTTTCCACAGCGGCCGGCTCGTTTATTCCGTCATTGCTTGGTCGACGTATAGTTTGAACAGCCGGGGCGGAAGGCTACATTCCTGTCTTACACCCTATAAAACATATTCTGTGACAGACCAACGTAAGAGTTATAGGCATATAGTTTCGTTTGCTTGTCGACCTTCCTTGCAAACGCGAATAGCCTGCCTTTTTTCCAGTCTTCAGGAACGGTTTGCCACTCTAGTAACCTAAGGTATATTACTGGTCGAATGGGCAGCTGTTTCGCATGCTCTATGTCGTATCATGTTTATATCGCTTAGGTCCAGCAACCTTTCCCCTGTTGAACGACGTCAGTTGCCTTTCTATCCTATGGTCAGTTATTTCGATTTCCCTCATTCTAACGTTCGTGCAACGATTTAAAGAAGAGAATTCAGTGCGACTTTTCTCAGTCAAACCTTTTGAGAAATATATATCTTAACACTTTTCGGTAGCAGAAGTTTTGAAATGCTTCCACGTTCTTCTTCTCGGAATTTCGGACTGCCTTTGTTTCATAGCCTCACAACGGTGTTTTCCATGTAGGCAGTACGTTTGCATGAACTTGTTCTTCGCGTCAATGTGGCAATTTGCTAACAGCAATTTTCTTTTACTGGAGAAAATTCCATTCCTCTGTACCTTTTAACCTGACAGGTCAGTAAGTAATGCCCCAACCTTCTACAGAGCATAATATATAGGGAGATGCTTCAAATATGATTTGTCTGTTGCACCAGTGCGAACTTTCCAATAGTTTGCAACAAGTGGCCGAAACGTAGCGTACCATCAAAATGGCGTCCACGCAAGGCACTCGTTACAAGTAACTGTGAAGAACGTGCTCAAGATGCATAATGTTCCAGTTGATGAAGATACTGTACTGTTGGATGATACGAAAGAGACTGAAAGCTTCAGTGAGTGAGGAAAAGCTCCATGGTCGGCCGCGTTCGGGACGTGCTTTCACATCCTCTGCTCCCGAGGTGGACAACCGCGAGAGTGCAGATATTCGTGCAGACTGCTACATCTTAACTCCACAACTGTCTCTGCAGCTATTGACTTTTCGTGTACTGAGTTCCACGAATGATCAAAAACGAACCTCAAGATGCAAAGGAAAGCCGCTTTATCCAGAACTGTTGGAGAAATGTGAGACAATTGGAGACGTTTTTCTCTCAAGGATCGGTAAAGATGACGAAACGGTAGTGCGCCACTCTGAGCCGGAAACAAATTAACAGACACTACCGGCAATCACCAGATAAGAACAAGGCAGCTCCCTCTTATGGGAAAGTCATGATGTTTACTTGCACGTCTAGGTGAACAGACATTAATGACGACTCACAGCCGACCGAAAACAACTCCATTAAATCTGCTGAATGCGAATATCTAGGCATCAGGTATGTAGGCTATAGGTATACCACCTGTTAGAATCGTATTGTCATGATGACAGCCTTTTCGGAAAGCGATGGTGTCGTTTTTGTAGATGTGTTGCCGGAGGGGTGGACCCCTTATATGCTGTGACAAAGGTTGTAGGACTGTTTCGAAAGCTTCTGTGTGTTACATCACATATCGATACGCGTATTGCATTACGTAACAAACAAGCAGGGGAGGCATGGTCGGAGTTCTAGTGCGTTTTGTCGTTTTGGACTCTTGCTTTCATTAAGAGGAGTTCATAAATACCATAATTACCAATATACTGTGTTCATCATAAGAGGAGGTAAACATACACAAAGGTGATGACTGGTCAGGGGCTGTGGCATACGTACGCTGCTGGTGTTAAGCTCTTGGAAGTAGATCCTACTTATGTATTAGGTATTTTGTTACTAAGTCAAGTTTAAGACATTCTACTGTATTAACAGCTATCAACCTTTTTGTTAATCACGCTTTAGATACGTAGTATTTACGAGGTGCATTCAAGTTCTAAGGCCTCCGATTTTTTTTCTCCGGACTGGAAAGAGATAGAAACATGCACATTGTTTTAAATGAGACCGCGTTCATTGTCAATACGTCCCAGAGCTGGCAGCACCGTACAGCAGATGGAATTTTACCGCCAGCGACGAGAATGAGAACTGTCTTAAATATACTTAAAATGGCGACGTTTTCCTTACTTGAACAGCGTGCAATCATTCGTTTTCTGAATTTGCGTGGTGTGAAACCAATTGAAATTCATCGACAGTTGAAGGAGACATGTGGTGATGGAGTTATGGATGTGTCGAAAGTGCGTTCGTGGGTGCAACAGTTTAATGAAGGCAGAACATCGTGTGACAACAAACCGAAGCAGCCTCGGGCTCGCATAAGCCGGTCTGACGACATGATTGAAAAAGTGGAGAGAATTGTTTTGGGGGATCGCCGAATGACTGTTGAGCAGATCGCCTCCAGAGTTGGCATTTCTGTGGGTTCTGTGCACACAATCCTGCATGGCGACCTGAAAATGCGAAAAGTGTCATCCAGGTGGGTGCCACGAATGCTGACGGACGACCACACGGCTGCCCGTGTGGCATGTTGCCAAGCAATGTTGACGCGCAACGACAGCATGAATGGGACTTTCTTTTCATCGGTTGTGACAATGGATGAGACGTGGATGCCATTTTTGAATATAGAAACAAAGCGCCAGTCAGCTCAATGGAAGCACACAGATTCACTGCCACCAAAAAAATTTCGGGTAACCGCCAGTGCTGAAAAAATGATGGTGTCCATGTTCTGGGACAGCGAGGGCGTAATCCTTACCCATTGCGTTCCAAAGGGCACTACGGTAACAGGTGCATCCTACGAAAATGTTTTGAAGAACAAAATTCCTTCCTGCACTGCAACAAAAACGTCCGGGAAGGCCTGCGCGTGTGCTGTTTCACAAAGACAACACACCCGCACATCGAGCTAACGTTACGCAACAGTTTCTACATCTACATCTACATTTATACTCCGCAAGCCACCCAACGGTGTGTGGCGGAGGGCACTTTACGTGCCACTGTCATTACCTCCCTTTCCTGTTCCAGTCGCGTATGGTTCGCGGGAAGAACGACTGTCTGAAAGCCTCCGTGCGCGCTCTAATCTCTCTAATTTTACATTCGTAATCTCCTCGGGAGGTATAAGTAGGGGGAAGCAATATATTCGATACCTCATCCAGAAACGCACCCTCTCGAAACCTGGCGAGCAAGCTACACCGCGATGCAGAGCGCCTCTCTTGCAGAGTCTGCCACTTGAGTTTATTAAACATCTCCGTAACGCTATTACGGTTACCAAATAACCCTGTGACGAAACGCGCCGCTCTTCTTTGGATCTTCTCTATCTCCTCCGTCAGACCGATCTGGTACGGATCCCACACTGATGAGCAATACTCAAGTATAGGTCGAACGAGTGTTTTGTAAGCCACCTCCTTTGTTGATGGACTACATTTTCTAAGCACTCTCCCAATGAATCTCAACCTGGTACCCGCCTTACCAACAATTAATTTTATATGATCATTCCACTTCAAATCGTTCCGCACGCATACTCCCAGATATTTTACAGAAGTAACTGCTACCAGTGTTTGTTCCGCTATCATATAATCATACAAAAAAGGATCCTTCTTTCTATGTATTTGCAATACATTACATTTGTCTATGTTAAGGGTCAGTTGCCACTCCCTGCACCAATTGCCTATCCGCTGCAGATCATCCTGCATTTCGCTACAATTTTCTAATGCTGCAACTTCTCTGTATACTACAGCATCATCCGCGAAAAGCCGCATCGAACTTCCGACACTATCTACTAGGTCATTTATATATATTGTGAAAAGCAATGGTCCCATAACACTCCCCTGTGGCACGCCAGAGGTTACTTTAACGTCTGTAGACGTCTCTCCATTGATAACAACATGCTGTGTTCCGTTTGCTGAAAACTCTTCAATCCAGCCACACAGCTGGTCTGATATTCCGTAGGCTCTTACTTTGTTTATCAGGCGACAGTGCGGAACTGTATCGAACGCCTTCCGGAAGTCAAGAAAAATAGAATCTACCTGGGAGCCTGTATCTAATATTTTCTGGGTCTCATGAACAAATAAAGCGAGTTGGGTCTCACACGAGCGCTGTTTCCGGAATCCATGTTGCTTCCTACATAGTAGATTCTGGGTTTCCAAAAACGACATGATACTCGAGCAAAAAACATGTTCTAAAATTCTACAACAGATCGACGTCAGAGATGTAGGTCTATAGTTTTGCGCATCTGCTCGACGACCCTTCTTGAAGACTGGGACTATCTGTGCTCTTTACCAATCAATTGGAACCCTCCGTTCCTCTAGAGACTTGCGGTACACGGCTGTTAGAAGGGGGGCAAGTTATTTCGCGTACTCTGTGTAGAATCGAATTGGTATCCCGTCAGGTCCAGTGGACTTTCCTCTATTGAGTGATTCCAGTTGCTTTTCTATTCCTTGGACACTTATTTCGATGTCAGCCATTTTTTCGTTTGTGCGAGGATTTAGAGAAGGAACTGCAGTGCGGTCTTCCTCTGTGAAACAGCTTTGGAAAAAGGTGTTTAGTATTTCAGCTTTACGCGTGTCATCCTCTGTTTCAATGCCATCATCATCCCGGAGTGTCTGGATATGCTGTTTCGAGCCACTTGCTGATTTAACGTAAGACCAGAACTTCCTAGGATTTTCTGTCAAGTCGGTACATAGAATTTTACTTTCGAATTCACTGAACGCTTCACGCATAGTCCTCCTTACGCTAACTTTGACATCGTTTAGCTTCTGTTTGTCTGAGAGGTTTTGACTGCGTTTAAACTTGGAGTGAAGCTCTCTTTGCTTTCGCAGTAGTTTCCTAACTTTGTTGTTGTTCCACGGTGGGTTTTTCCCGTCCCTCACAGTTTTACTCGGCACGTACCTGTCTAAAACGCATTTTACGATTGCCTTGAACTTTTTCCATAAACACTCAACATTGTCAGTGTCGGAACAGAAATTTTCGTTTTGATCTGTTAGGTAGTCTGAAATCTGCCTTCTATTACTCTTGCTAAACAGATAAACCTTCCTCCCTATTTTTATATTCCTATTAACTTCCATATTCAGGGATGCTGCAACGGCCTTATGATCACTGATTCCCTGTTCTGTGCATACAGAGTCGAAAAGTTCGGGTCTGTTTGTTATCAGTAGGTCCAAGATGTTATCTCCACGAGTCGGTTCTCTGTTTAATTGCTCGAGGTAATTTTCGGATAGTGCACTCAGTATAATGTCACTCGATGCTCTGTCCCTACCACCCGTCCTAAACATCTGAGTGTCCCAGTCTATATCTGGTAAATTGAAATCTCCACCTAAGACTATAACATGCTGAGAAAATTTATGTGAAATGTATTCAAAATTTTCTCTCAGTTGTTCTGCCACTAATGCTGCTGAGTCGGGAGGTCGATAAAAGGAGCCAATTATTAACCTAGTTCCGTTGTTGAGTGTAACCTCCACCCATAATAATTCACAGGAACTATCCACTTCTACTTCACTACAGGATAAACTACTACTAACAGCGACGAACACTCCACCACCGGTTGCATGCAATCTATCCTTTCTAAACACCGTCTGTACCTTTGTAAAAATTTCGGCAGAATTTATCTCTGGCTTAAGCCAGCTTTCTGTACCTATAACGATTTCAGCTTCGGTGGTTTCTATCAGCGCTTGAAGTTCTGGTACTTTACCAACGCAGCTTCGACAGTTGACAATTACAATACCGATTGCTGCTTGGTCCCCGCATGTCCTGACTTTGCCCCGCACCCGTTGAGGCTGTTGCCCTTTCTGTACTTGCCCAAGGCCATCTAACCTAAAAAACCGCCCAGCCCACGCCACACAACCCCTGCTACCCGTGTAGCCGCTTGTTGCGTGTAGTGGACTCCTGACCTATCCAGCGGAACCCGAAACCCCACCACCCAATGGCGCAAGTCGAGGAATCTGCAGCCCACACGGTCGCAGAACCGTCTCAGCCTCTGATTCAGACCCTCCACTCGGCTCTGTACCAAAGGTCCGCAGTCAGTCCTGTCGACGATGCTGCAGATGGTGAGCTCTGCTTTCATCTCGCTAGCGAGACTGGCAGTCTTCACAAAATCAGATAGCCGCCGGAAGCCAGAGAGGATTTCCTCCGATCCATAGCGACACACACCATTGGTGCCGACATGAGCGACCACCTGCAGATGGGTGCACCCTGTACCCTTCATGGCATCCGGAAGGACCCTTTCCACATCTGGAATGACTCCCCCCGGTATGCACACGGAGTGCACATTGGTTTTCTTCCCCTCTCTTGCTGCCATTTCCCTAAGGGGCCCCATTACGCGCCTGACGTTGGAGCTCCCAACTACCAGACAGCCCACCCTCTGCGACTGCCCGGATCTTGCAGACTGAGGGGCAACCTCTGGAACAGGACAAGCAGCCATGTCAGGCCGAAGATCAGTATCAGCCTGAGACAGAGCCTGAAACCGGTTCGTCAGACAAACTGGAGAGGCTTTCCTTTCAGCCCTCCGGAATGTCTTTCGCCCCCTGCCACACCTTGAGACGACCTCCCACTCTACCACAGGTGAGGGATCAGCCTCAATGCGGGCAGTATCCCGGGCAACCACAGTCGTAGTCCGATCAGGGGATGCGTGGGACGAGCTGGCCGTCCCCGACAAACCCCCATCCGTACCCCCACAGTGATGCCCATTGGCAACAGCCTCAAGCTGTGTGACCGAAGCCAACACTGCCTGAAGCTGGGAGCGAAGGGATGCCAACTCAGCCTGCATCCGAACACAGTTTCTTCGTGATAACAACTCTGAAGTGATTCCCCATGCTCCCTACTCACCTGACCTGGCTCCTAGTGACTTTTGGCTTTTTCCAACAATGAAAGACACTCTCCGTGGCCGCACATTCACCAGCCGTGCTGCTATTGCCTCAGCGATTTTCCAGTGGTCAAAACAGACTCCTAAAGAAGCCTTCGCCGCTGCCTTGGAATCATGGTGTCAGCGTTGTGTACGTCTGCAGGGCTATTACGTCGAGAAGTAACGCCAGTTTCATCGATTTCGGGTGAGTGTTAATTAGAAAAAAAATCGGAGACCTTAGAACTTGAAAGCACCTCGTACTTCGCTCTCTGTACTGTTGTGCTCTGACTGTCGCACTGTTAATACGCAGTATGAAACTGGCTGTCGGTGCTTCCTGCTCCGTAGTGAAACACGGGTGTGGAACTAATTTAAAAAGTGCCGAGAAATAGGATGTTCTTAGTATTTATCATAAATTTACAAAAGGAATCGGTTTTGAAATTTTCCGAGGGATTGTATTTGATACAGTTGAGATACAAATACACGCTGGATGTATAGCAAAATCACTAGCGTAAGAGATGGCACTCTGGTGCAGTTCATGGATCGCTGGTTTAAATCTCACCCTGGTCATCCTTTTATTTCATTCAATTTGAAATACCTATATATCGTAATTGTAAAATTCATGATAATATTTTTACGAATAATACGTCTTCCTGTCTCTAATTGCGTACTGTGCTAGAAATTCTTGTTTTCATTTCAAATATAAATTCTTAATTGCCGATATTTTATGAAAATTTGTTAATAAAGGTTGTATAAATTAATGGAAGATAACAATCTAATTTGTAAAAACAAAAATGAAATATCAGATAATCTCACAGGAATCAGAGTGCTAAGTGTCGTACAAACATAAAAAACCATCCTTTTTCACAGCATCGAGCACACCATAAAATACTGTGTTTTTATATTTACCACTATACCATTACAAATGAACCCAACACAACTGATCTGGAGGCATGTTATGGGATTTGTCGGGAGAAATAACAAGACAGTTAAGCTTCCACACGTACTGAGACTATCGTAAACAGCTTTTTCGCATGAACACCGGCGGAATATAGGACGGCACGCCATAAAAGAAGAGGAGAAATTGCGGCGTCTGGGTGACTTCGTGGACTCTCTTGTTGGTTGATTCGTTATCAACGTACCAAATGAGAGTTCGAGAACTGAAATGCATTTCTCAGATTCGGATAAATGGGGATCTAAGAGATTACCAGATGTTTGACTGCAATTAATCCCTTCAGTGTCTTCAATATTCAGCTAGACTGTGAAATTCGTGCAGAATGTTTTTGCATCACACACAGGTCGTTCAGGAAAACTGGAGTATTGCAGAATATTATTTCATTCCCTTTAAAATTTAAATGGCATTCGAAGCTATATTGTTTCTCTGCTCGTCTCGTTTTACGTATGAACTGCAACAGCTCGCGTCTTTGCAGGTCGCTTGAACCCGCTGGCTGGTCATTGCTGCCCTAGTTAAATGCGCCGGTAAAGCTGTTGTCCCGCATTATCTGTCAGTCTATGTGCTTGTAACACAGCGTAAAACGTATCCTTATGACCGAAATTGTATGTACTGAACACTTCTTGGCTTCGTGAAACGAAATCCAATGATATTCAAGCAAACGCGGATGACTATATGGTGTAATGCTTAAATCAGCTTTATTCTTATGATGAATACAGTATACCACACTTGCAGTTCAAATGTCGGCATTTACAACATATGGGAGGTGTGTGAGCGTCTGGATATTTGAATATGTTTATGGTTGGTATATATGAACTCCCCTTAGTAAAAGAGTCCAAACCTTCAGTACACTCAAGGATTCCGGCTATGCATCCCTTAGTTATATATTATATGTTGCAAGATCTTCTGGCACTTAGCTCATTTATACACGTTCAAGCATCTCCGATTTTTTTTATAGGCAAACTTATGTGAATCAGTAGTTGTTGTACGTGTAAACCAGTGGCCGTCATATTGCGTCCAATGTTCATACAGCCCACGGTTCTCAGCGGTATTTTATAATATGAGTAATATGCAAATAGGAACTAACTGCCGAATCCAAAAACGTCAAAAAACGTTAAGAGCTTCTTAAGAGTGTAGTTTTCAACTCCTGTAATAAACATAAATTCCTACAGATTCACTTAATTGCAATTGACGTTGATGTATTTGACCATGAGCTAAAAAAAAAAAGGTTACACCAGGGACAGGGGTAAGTTGCGTAACCACTGCGGCTTTACAGAGTGAGAGAGGGGGAACGTCTTACTGTTTATCTTCCGGAACTGACATTTCTAGGGGTTGTGTGACGTGCGTGACTACTACCGATTAACTGTAAAGCATTTGAGCTTCTAATTCAAAGCAATCCAAATATACCGCCATTTACGTCACATATTCTGATATTCCCAAACTTATTGGTCAGAACCTATAACTGAACTCGCTAGACACCTAACTGGCCTGGTTGTCTAGCGGCAAAGCGTATGCCTGGGAACGATCATTGGTTCGATTGTCGATCGGGTCACAGGTTTCTCCCTCTGAGCTTTAACCGACCCTTCACACCTCTACAACGCGAGGAGTCATCAGAAACAAGTGTTTCGGATTCCACGTTACTATAGGTCCCCCTATCTCTTTTAGGTAACTGGTTAGTTCAGGGACACGCAGATCGCCAAAGTGACGTTCAATAGAAAGACTTACACCACA
This sequence comes from Schistocerca serialis cubense, assembly GCF_023864345.2. Lineage (NCBI taxonomy): Eukaryota > Metazoa > Arthropoda > Insecta > Orthoptera > Acrididae > Schistocerca > Schistocerca serialis. The sequence goes on from NC_064642.1 coordinate 734,765,366, forward strand.
CCAGTGATCCACGCGAATTTATTATTATTATCTATATACGTAATTAAGTTCATATGGAATCCCCAGAGCGTGAATCGTCTTCGCACTTGTCCATTTTTATAAGAAAGGGAGCAGCCAGAACATTTCTCTTTTCTATTTGGTTAACTACTTTCCTTGTGGAATTGAGCTGCAGCAGGGGCTCGGCCACTTCCAGTGGCTACTTTGGTGTATTTCCTCGATGTACAGTGGCACATGGAACATATAAACACTTGTGGCACAGAAATGTATTGCGACGAACACCGCCGGTTAACAGCGGTCAGTTATGTTGCACAACCTGTGGCTGTATTATCGGCAGTTGTTGTAGTCGGACAACATTACCGAGCTATAGTGTTGATAATTTCCAGACCATGTAGGCAGTGTAACAGTACCTACAGCCTGGATAGGCTGGTGATAACTGTAGATCCAAACGATGGAAGGTATGAAGTGCAAAGGCGGGAACTAAACGCTCAGTACATAAGTACGGAGAGTTTATGCGGGGAAAGGCTGTCTCCTCTCCACTGGGGCAGCAGCAACGAGCCCCACTGTTCCTAAGAGCTGCGCCGGCCGCACCGCCTACGCCTGCACCAGAAAGCCGAGGCCGCCCAGCACCCGTAGCCGTACGCCTCGCAGTCAGAGATTATGCAGCCCGATACGGCTGGGCGACACGCGTGTTGCCTACCAATAAGGAGCATTTAAAACTTTGTAGGCCATCGACACTGGAATCGGAAGTTGCGTGAGGGTGGTCCGGCATACGAATCGCCCTGCTTCCAGCGGCGAAAATTACACGCCGGAGAAATATATAGAGCGGCAGGCAGGCGTCCCTGCTGCGGGGACAGCGCCGCGACCCTCTAATGAAACCTCGGTGGCGCCGCGAGGGCACCGAATATTCCGACTGTTCATACCACACGTCGCCTCGGAGAAATTAAAGTCGCCCTGCATAAGGAAACGCTCCTGGTCCTATTATCGATATATTTTTCCTACTGACTGCTGGCTTGTTTTCTTATATTTTCTTCATTTAATGTTATGTGAACATCGATCGCGGTTCCAATTACGAGGGGCGTTCGATAAGTAATGCAACAGAGATTTTTTCTCGACGCGGGAGGGTTTTAGTCATAAATGTCCTAAATACACCATACTATTCCAGAATTATGTGGCTATAAAAACGTACTTTTTTACGTAATACCGTTCAATTTTATCACCTTACGTCATCTTAATCTACTTCCGCCTCGGTACGTACAAAGTCAGCTTGGCTGGATTTTAACTGAAGGGAACCTGGTTTAGATTCCCGGCCGGCTCAGGAATGTTCTCCGCTCGGGGACTAGATGTTGCGCTGCCCTATATCTACTTATATACGGTGCGCAGCAGGGAGTACCTTGTACCACTTTTAGTCATTTCCTTCCCTTTTCCACTCACAAACAGAGGGAGGGAAAACTACTCTGTCTCCGTGTGAGCCCTAATTTCTCGTATTTTATCTTCGTGGTCCTTACGCAAAACTTACATTGGCAGCAGTGGAATTGTTCTGCAGTCAGTTTCAAATGCTGGTTCTCTAAATATTCTCAGTAGTGTTACTAAAATGATCGTGTTTCCCACCAGCAATTCCAATTTCATTTCACGAAGCACATCCGAAAGAACTGCGTGTTGATCGAACCTACCGGTGACAAATCTAGCAAGCCGTCTCGTAATTGTTTCGATGTTTGCCTTTAATCCGACCAAGTGCGGATCCAAAGACTGGAGCAGTACTTACCATTGTGTTGAACAAGTGTCCTATATGCGGTCCGCCTAGGAGTTAATAACACTTCACTAAAATTTTCCCTACTAACCGAAGTCGTCCATTCACCTTCCCCACTGCATTCCTCACATTCTCTTTCGATTTCATATCGCTTTGCAACGTTACACCTAGACACTTAATCGACATGGCTGTGTCATGCATCACACTACTATCAAAGTATACGAACCGGTTTACTTTTCCTACTAATCTGTATTAACTTACATCTTCCTACTGTCATTCATGACACCAACTAGAAATACTGTCTAAGGCATCTTGTATCCTCCTACAGTCAGTCAACTTCGTCACCTTGCTTTATACCACAGAATTATCAGAAAACAGATACAGATTGCTATCCACCTGTCCACCAGATCATTTTTGTTTACAAAAAAAAAATAGTGTTCCTATTATAACGTCCCAGGGAGCTTCTGATAATACCCTTGTTTCTGAAGAACACTCGCCGTCAAGTACAACGTACTGGCATCTATTACATAAGAAATCTTGGAGCCAATCACATATCTGGAAAACTATTCCATGTGCTCGTATCTGCGTTAATAGTCTGCAGTGTTGCATCATATGGAATGCTTTACGAAAATCTAGTGCCTGGTGTTCGTGCACCCCTTCCTGACACAGCATAGTCTCCCGCCATCTTGTCCAGCATGCTTCTACATCTACCTCTACGTAGACACTCATCAAGCCACCGTACGGTGCGTGGCGGCGGGTACCCTGTCCCACTACTTGCCATTTCCTTTCCTGTTCCACTCGCAAATAGAGCGAGGGAGAAACGACTATTATGCCTCCGTATGAGCCCTAATTTCTCGTATCTTCGTGATCCTTACAGGCGCAATGTATGTTGGCGGCAGTAGAATCGTTCGGCAGTCAGCTTCAAATGCCGGTTCTCTAAATTTTCTCAACGGGGTTTCTCGAAAGTAACGTTGCCTTCCCTCCAGGGATTCCCATTGGAGTTCCCGGAACATCTCCGCAACACTTACGTGTCGTTCGAACATACTGGTAACAAATATAGCAGCCAGCCTCTGAATTGCTTCGATGTCTTCCTTCAATCCGACCTCTTACGAATGCCAAACATTCGAGCAGTACTCAAAATAGTTCTATATCCGGTACCGTTTAAAGGGAACGATTTTTTCCTAAAATTCTCCCAATAAACAGAAGTCAACCATTCGCAATCACAGTTCTCACATCTCGTTCCACCTCATATCCCTGTGCGACGTTACGCCCAGATATTTAAACTAAATGACTGAATCAAGCAGGATACTGTATCCGAACATTACATTTCTGTTCTTCCTACTCTCCAGCACTAACTTACATTTTTCCGCATTTAGTATTAGCATCACACCAAGCTGAAAATTTTGTCTAAGCCTTCTTGTACCTACCTACAGTCATTCGATTTCGAATGGTTCAAATGGCTTTAAGAACTATGGGACTTAACATCTGAGGTCATCAGTACCCTAGAACTTAGAACTACTTAAATCTAACTAACCTAAGGACATCACACACATCCATGCCCGAGGCAGGATTCCAACCTGCGACCGTAGCGCCTAGAACCTCTCGGCCATAAGGACAGCGCAGTTCTGCTCATCATCGCTTGTAGGTCTATAGCGGTGTTCGGTCGGTAGAAACGGTGATTAAGAACAATATTCCATCTGATCTGCAGGTATGTGTTTATCAGGTTCATATTACTGACACCGGCCAGGAAGGAACTTGCTTCGTTTGTAATCAGAGCGGCTATCTCTGTACGAATTCTCCGCGTCGTGTGGCGGTATTTGAAACCCGCGTATGAACAGTGTAAAACGTTGTCTTAAGCGGATCTTGTCCCGTAGAATTCTGCAGCTGAGCCAACCCCGGCTATTGAGGGTCAAATTGGATCTTTGAGAGATAATGCTCATGATATTCCCCTCTGCCCACGCGTAGGGGAAGTGACGCCGTCACTACAGAGGTGCAGGCCCCAGTTATTCAAAACAATTGTCGCAGATTGCAGGACGATGATGCAGTTGAGAAGCTTTTCCCTTTGACTCGCCCTTGGGATAGCTGTCGATAAACGACTCCCTTCTCGTTGCTGCTTTTAGACGAGGAAGCCATGGGTGCTTCTGCACTTGAACAGGTGGTTACGGATAAGTCATCTGGCGATTCCCCCGTTTATCCAGGCCACGTCGTCGCCGCCGCCTGTTAAGGAATCTGTTTCAGGACCCCACTTGTCTCTCCCGGCTCTATTGGGTACCTCTCCTGCCGTCTCAGCTTCGCAATCTAAACTACATCTTCTGACGCGATCTCCACAGCCTCCACGTCACAACCTCTTGATGAGCCAAACTTGATGCCCAACGGCAGGAGGACCCCGTCATTACCAAACAAATCTTACGCGGACCCTTTGCAGCGGAGGGCGTTGCTCTCTCGCTATCCATGAAAGAATCTGTCCACCTACCTGGATAGGCTTCAGGTTGTTTGCCCCTTCACTCTGCAATGACAGATACTGTTTAGCCGTAGACGATACAATTTTACCAGGTGCTGCACATAATTAAACGTGACGGCTATGGCACAATGACCAGTAAAACAGGCGCAGTTGACGAAAATTCGACTAAATACCTCCAGCGCAAAGGTCATATAACACCAGTCCATGGGCAGAAACTGTTAGTAAGTTAAACTATCGAGTGTTTGGGATTCTATCATGACTCGTTTGAAAAAAAAAATGTCTAAAATTTCCTTTTAGTTGAGTTGTTGTCTTTAAAACAATGAAATGGCTATGAAGTCAGCATTTAATATCCCGAAATCAATTGTACAAAGCTACTGACTGTCTGTGAAACAAGTTCACACCCAAAAACTGCCAGATGTTTGAAACGTAACTGACCCACGACTGTTTGCGAGTTAACACAATCAGTCATTCTGTGGTTTTCTTGTACAGAAGTGCTCGTCATTACGTCTCGTAATCTGTATGAAACACGCCATATGGAGTTCGTGTACTCACAAAATACTCAACACTATAGTCACTTTTCATTGGCTGCATGAGAACAGATCAAAGGAGCAGTTGTCTTCGTTTTGACCAACGCGATTTGACATAGCTATTTACCAGAAGACGGCTCCCGAGCGACTATATCGACTCACAGATCTGAGGCACAAAGTCTTACTGAATCGCGCGTGAAACGCTGAATTCCTACTGGTTACTACGTTAAGGAGCCTGGATTATTAATTAAATTACTAATATATTTAATACTCAACGCCCCTTCTGGCTGCTCAACAAAACCAAGCTCCCTCGAACATATGTCACAAATTCCCCTATAGCGTAACATGTTTCTCACGCATACAATTACATGGTTTTAATAAAATATCACATTCTCACATCATGTATGTCCTCCATTCACTCTCTTTGGCTTTCCAAAACACTCACACTACCAAAACACAGGGAAATAACAATTTTTCTGTTTTGGTTGGCAGGAGAGCCAACACCGTGTTACTAGAGGAGGCCGAAAGGCACGCGTTTTAGCTCACGCAGGCTGGCGTGAGGTCTGGAACAGGACAAGGAAATTAGAATTTAGTAAAACGGACGTAGCTGGTGGAATACTTAACTTTAATCCATTAATGGTGAACGTCGGTCTGGACAGTACATGATTCCGAATATCTACAGTAACTGATAATGGCGCCTTGCTAGGTCGTAGCAAATGACGTAGCTGAAGGCTATGCTAAACTATCGTCTCGGCAAATGAGAGCGTATTTTGTCAGTGAACCATCGCTAGCAAAGTCGATTGTACAACTGGGGCGAGTGCTAGGAAGTCCCCATAGACCTGCCGTGTGGCGGCGCTCGGTCTGCAATCACTGATAGTGGCGACGCGCGGGTCCGACGTATACTAACGGACCGCGGCCGATTTAAAGGCTACCACCTAGCAAGTGTGGTGTCTGGCGGTGACACCACATTTTCAATGTCTGCTGGCGTAAGCTGTCGCCAGCACACCAGTAGGCAAAGGCAAACATGAAGTGCGAACGTCGATTAGCAGGCGCTGGATCAAGCGCGCCTGTCACGAGAGAGGCCAGAGACACACCCGCAAGCAACAGGCCGCCAACGTATTTAGGCCGCCGCCGCTGACCGGAGGGCCAGACTCACTCACTCAATCATCCAGTTTGGCGTCTGTCAGTTTAATCGCAGAGCGGGTTAAGCTGGTCATAGGCTACGACAGTACATTGCGACCAAGTTAGTGACTACCACAGGACTGGCGTACCTCAACCGGAATTGTACTTTACTAGCAGTTAGAAACTAAAGTTTGTAATAGCAAGATTATCTGCAAGAGGACTATTACTCATGATCCTGTATCACAAAACATGGACTCTATTCAAGTTAATAAAATGTTTCCCTTTCATGTAAATAAAGAACCATATTAACCCACATGTGCATTTGGGTTGTAGAGAGAGGATACCGGTCACCCATAACAACATCCTCTCCCCTGCAGTAAAAGACTCTACAGAGGCGACGGGGATGGGATGATACAGTGGCGATTGAATATAAACAACTACCTCGAAGATTTTGCTTGCTTATCTTGTGTTTTAGGTTGCGGGAGTGATTGTCTTCAAGTGTTTATGTTTGCTTATTTGTTGTTGTGTTCTTACATGTATGAGGTGAGGAGGGGATCCGCAGAACTAATCAGCCGGCCGGACGGTTCTAGGCACTACAGTCTGGAACCGCGCGACCGCTACGGTCGCAGTTTCGAACCCTGCCTCGGGCATGGATGTGTGTGATGTCCTTAGGTTAACTAGGTTTAAGTAGTTCTGAGTTCTAGGGGACTGATGACCACAACAGTTAAGTCCCATAGTGCTCACAGCCATTTGAACCTTTTTTTTTCAGTTTCAAAGCCACCGAATCGCTACCTTGCTGACGACGGTACAACTACTGGCTGCGTCGGCCGCAGAACCACAACCGACCAACCAACCAGCCCAACAAGTGCCGCCAACCAGTACACCAACGATCCGGCAGTTTAAGGAAACTGAAGAGGAGTGACTCGAATACCTTATCAAATTCCAAGCACATTGTCAAGTTCATCGTGTTCTGGGTACTGTGAAGTTACAATACTTACTTTCGAATGCGGGGACCCCAGTGCTCAGATTAATATAAAAACTATTCCCACCGCGTCTCCCAACGAACTTGTCTATGACCAAGTAATCGCTGCATTAACTTAATACTATGAGCAGCAAGGCCAAGTAGCTGCAGCTAGAATCAGTTCTTTCGCTTGCAGAAAAAGTCGGAACAGATGTCCCGTCATTGGTACACAGAGTTGCCTTACATGACTAGAAAGTGTAAATTTAAGTGTAGTTGTGGCAACTTTTAAAGTGATTCAATGATTAGCGATGAATAACATTCAATGCCCCAGATAGTAGAACACCGAAACAGATCGTAAAGTACTCTGATCCATCACTTCCCCAAGTATTGCAAATATTAAAGCAATATGATTCGGATGCCACAGTGGCCGATAAGTTTGACCAGGCCCCGATTTGTCGGGTCGAGTCGCCCCTTGCTCGCATCCGCCCCAAGCAACCACATCAAAGAGCGCGTACACAGCCGCGCGGACCGCCACGTAGATTTAAAACAGGCATGTGAACTTAATGAAGTTTTGTCCTAAATGTTTTGCTCGCCATAAAAGACAAGATTGCCCATCACGTAATGCAACGTGTCGCACCTGTGGAAAAACACCCCAAGTCCTAGCAGTATGAAACGGCACAAAAATGCCAGTTCTTCACGCTCCCAGGCTCGTGCACATGCAGTTAACGCTGTGTTTTCCAAACCTACAACAGGTTCTGACAGAAGTAAGGCTAAGGTTGTGCCTATCTCTCGCTCTAGTCCTGTGCAATGACGTTCTGACCAATTATTTGTCTTATTACGAATTTCTGGCCGTCGGGTGAACTTCCATTTAGACACAGGTGCCTCAGTAACTTTGCTTGATCGTGCCATGTACGAACAGTTTGGCTCACCACGCCTTTCTAAATCTAGTAATCACCTCAGTGCTTACAACGGACAGGAAATTCCAGTGCTTGGACAGTGAAGTTTGCCTGCCACTTATAGATCTCACAACAGGACAGTGAATTTTACTGCGTTGAGATCAAGACACTGTGGGAACACGTTCGGTTTAGATGCCTTTGATTTGTTTGGATTTAGCATCCAAGACAATGTACTTTCAGTGTCTGCTTTTGCACCAAAAGACCGAATCTGGAAATAGGCATCGTTTCCTGAACTGTTTTCAGAAGGATTGGGAAAAGCTGTTAACTCTGTAGCGCATGTTACACTGAAAGACATTTCACAGCCCAAGTGTTTTCGGGCCCGCCTCGTTCCAATTGCTTTAAGGGACAAAGTAGCTAGTGAACTGAAAGAATTGCAAGATAATGGTGTAATTGTTCCCATTCAAGGTAGTCAATGGGCAAGTCCTCTCGTTTTGTTGCCTAAGCCTTCTGGTCGCATTCACATTTGTGTTGATTTCAAGTCTACAGTCAACCCATTGACAATAGTTGACAATTATCCGTTACCTCGCCCTGAGGAACTCTTGGACAAGCTTGGTGAAGGACGTTACTCTTCTACGCTAGATTTTCATGACGCCTATTTGCAAATTCCATTAGACGAAGAATCACAGAAAGTTGGAAGGAGAGACAGCATTGGTCGTATTTTTTTTTTTTTTGTTTGTTTTGTTAACCGCAAAATCGATTTTCGGTCACTTGGTGACCATCCTCAGTGCTGTAATATACGATTTAAATTGGTAGGCACTGCTGTCAACAAGTTTAGAGCGATCGCTATACCAATATCTTTGGCACTTCAATGTATAAACTATCGCAAAGCGGCGAGCCGGAACTCAGAACGAATCTTGTTAATATTCTAACTGAGGGAAGTATATGCTTCAGTATACAATATAAACGGAACAAAAATTGCATAACCACCGTATAACCGAGTTGTGCACCAGTATCCATAGCAGAATCAATGGACGAAATGCAGCCAAACTAAATGTATATCTTACCCATCTTTCAACCGTTTTTTCTTCTTCCGTGATGCGGCTCTCCTAGGCTGGATACATTGTTTTCTATGGCTCCTCGAAATTGCGCTATCTCATGCGGTTGTGTGAATTAGTCATGTAGAAAACCATTTTCAAACAGAGAGGGAGTGACTTCTGCGTTGCACTCATCGACGCACTGGGGGCAACGTAGGAAATTATTACGAGTGGTCACTTTGCACTGAAAGTGTAGTTGGGTGATTTTGGTTCTCACGCTCGCACAACTGACGTTAGCTACTCGGCTGGGCGAGCTCTACACTGGCTTAACGTTGCGTGCAATACGTTACACATACTCTATGAATTTGAAGAAGTATTGTTACACATTAATCGACCTTTTTCAGACTTAGTATAACAAATTCTGTAGATAACACAATCGTATTATTAAAATTTCACATCAATAACTTCTGTACTTTTGAGACATAAATTTTTACCGAAAACACTTAATGACTATGGTGACATTGTGAAACCGAGTTAGGGACTGTCACATATTCGTCTATAGTATGAACTGAAATTACAACCAAGAGGAGAGGTTCATATAATCTAATTTTCAAGAATTTTCTTTAGTTTCATTGCCACAGATTTCTGACGTAATTAACTGTACTTGTAGAGTCTTGTACTGCAGGGAAGCAAGAGAGAAGATGCTGTTATTTGGGGACAGTATCCTTTTTCTGAAACACAGATTCCCACGTAGGTTAATACGGCCCTTTAGATACAATAACTGGAAACATTTACTTAACTTCAATAGCGTCCATATTCTGTGGTAAAAACTCATCAGCAATAGCCCCCTTGCAGACTGATACCGGTAATCTTGCTGTCATAAATTTTAGTTTCTCACTGATAGCGCAGTACAATTCCGGTTGAGGTAAACTAGATACGCTATAGTCGCTGATCTAGTCGCTATGTTCTGCCGTAGCCCACGACGAAGTAAACCCGCTCTACGAGTAAACTGTCAGACGCCAAACAGGATGATTGAGTGAGTGGGTAGGTGAGGGCCTCTGGTCAGCGGCGGTGGCCTAAATACATGCTGTCGAGAGAGCGCTGGATGGAAGTTGTTTGCAAGTCTGTCAAAAAAAAGGTTCATATGGCTCTGAGCACTATAGGACTTAACATCTGAGGTCATCGGTCCCCTAGAACTTAGAACTACTGAAACCTAACTAACCTAAGGACATCACACACATCCATGCCCGAGGCAGGATTCGAACCTGCGATCGTAGCGGTCACGCGGTTCCAGACCGAAGCGCCTATAACCGCTCGGCCACACCGGCCGGCACAAGTCTGTCTCTGACTTCTCTCGTGATAGACACGCTTGATCCATTGCCTTCTAATCGATATTCACGCTTCATATTTGCCGACATTTGCTGGCGAGAGCTTTCGCGAGCACATTCCTGACCCCCCCCCCCCCCCCTTCCCCCGTAAAGCTGCACCGTTGGCGCTTATGGAGTATGCGAACAACAACGGGGTGGGAGGCAGAACGCTGGACGTACAGATGAGCTGGGACCCGTGACTGTGGAGGACAGCGTACTCCCAGCCGTACCCCGCCATCTGGCTTGCGAGGCAACCGAAACATCCTCCGGAAAACTGCTGCAACGGCACACGTCCAGGCTTGAGGGCGCGTCCTGGGGCGATGACAGCGACGGCGTCGGCGACGACGGGTAAACTTCGATCGGGTCGGCGAGCGGGGACGGCGGGGCCGATGGCACACTGTCCATTCGCTCCTTCTGGGGTGCCCTGGTGGGACCAGCGGGCGGCTGTGAAGGCCGCGCGGTTCCATGAGGCCATGAATCTGGGGGAAGAAAAGCAGCAGAGTCACAGGGAAAGAAAGACACGCACGAATTTTGGTACTGGTAGCGGAGCTGCAAACCATCAGGACCTGCAATCAAGTATACAAAAGAACCAGCATGATCCTAGATCACGCCTCTTTCTCAGCGCCCACGGTTGCCATAAACCCTGAAAGGAACAAGATCACGTGGACAATTGGCGGCGGCGGATGCTGCGGTGGACGTAACAAGTGTAGCAGCTTACGATGGTGGCTGCCGTGCAGAAGTTCCGTCCGTGATTGTCCGTCCAGTAGGAGGGATCGACAGGAGGTGGCAAAGAGTTGCAGCGTCTGTTTCCGTGTGTGGGTGGTTCGAAGCTTGGCCATCTGTTGTTTAAAAGTGCGTACAAAGTGTTTTGCTTCTCCGTTGGGGTGAGACGGAACGCTTGTTAGATCACGAATGTCATTTCGTTCACAAAACTGATCAAAATCACGTGAAGTGAACTGTGGTCCGTTGTCCGACTCAAGTACTTTTGGCAAACCTTCTATTAAAATATGGAGGACAACGCTTGAATGGTGCTACGTGATGTTGTAGAAGCCATAAGCACCGCAAATGTGAACTTACTAAAACAGTCTGCCAGTATGAGCCAACGAGCATTTCAAAATGGTCCTGCAAAGTCTATGTGCACTAGGTGCCATGAAGATTGTGTCTTTGGGCAAGCTGAGAACGTCTGTGATGCAGCAAATTGATTTTCTGCACATCCACGACAATGTGCAATATGTGCGTCCAGGTCCTGCCAAGTACAGTGCCGTCGCGCTAATTGTTTAGAGCGAACAATTCCCCAATGTCCTTGCTTGAGCAATCGCCACACATCCTTTTGCAACACTTTGGGAATAAGCACACGCGATTTTCCACTGTCATTTTGAACTAGAATCGCATCCTGTTGAACAGATAGGCTATGCCGATGTGCAAAGTATCAGCGCACAACTGTGTTCTGGATAGTGTAGAATGAACGAGGTCAAGACCTGCCACTGTAAAGAAACAAAATCTTGAGATCTGGATCTGCTTCCGTACCCGGTGCAATGTTTCTCTAATGCAAGGGAGAAGATTCCAGCAATTCAGAGTCCTGCGTATCGATTTGGTAACGCGATGCGGCAGATGCATCAAAATCAGATTCTGGACCAATCGGAAGGCGAGATAGCGTGTCTGAATTGCCATGCTTTGCCGTAGGTCAGTACACAATTTTATACCGGTACTGCGAAAGCAACGAAGCCCACCGTTGCAATTGTTGAGCAGTTCGTGTAGGAACCGGCTTTGACGGGTGAAACAAGGACTGCAAAAGCCTGTGATCTGACACTAAAGAGAACTTGCGACAGTACAAATAGTCAGGGAATTTTCTCACAATACAGACAATAGGGAGGCCCTCTATTTCTATTCGAGAGTAATTGCACTGAGTTTGAGTGAACAAATCGGAGGCAAAAGCAATGGATCTGTCTTGTGCACAATTTCTATGCGAAAGCACAGCGCCGATTCCGTATCAAGAAGCGTCGACTTGCAAAAGTACTGGCTTGGCAGGGTCAAAATAAACTAAGCAAAGCATTTTTAAGTTCCTGAAATGCGTCTTGTCAGTATTTAGCCCACACAAAAGGTACACTTTTGTAACGCAAGCGATGCAATGAATCCGCGATGTGAGCGGCATTCGGTATGAACCGAATGTAGTATGTCACCTTGCCTAGTACTGGCTGCAGTTCAAACAAATTGCAAGGAACTGAGAGGTCACGACTGCAAGCAAATAGGATGGGGTACACAACCTGACTGTTTATCACATGACCTAAGTACTGAAGTTCAGTCTGAGAAAAGTCAGACTTTTCGAGACGACACTTGAGTCCCATTTCTGACAACACTAGAAACAGAGTACGCAATTGGCAATGTGTTCCTCTAGTGAACGATCTGAGACGACAATATCGTCAAGGTAGTTTGAACAAAATTGAACTTTTGCAGTCAGCTGTTTCAATTAACGTTGAAAAATTGTCGGTGTTGATTTCACTTCTGGGCCATCAACAAGTGTCAGCGTGCGAATCATTTGGGCCCATCGACACCTCTGTTGGAGTGTTGATGACTGGAAATATGTTGCCTGGTCGGACGAGTCTCGTTTCAAATTGTATCGATCTGACGAACGTGTGGGGGTATGGACACAACCTCATGAATCAATGGACCTGAAGGTCAGCAGGGGACTGTTCAAGCTGGTGGAGAGTTGGTAATGGTGTGAGACGTGTGCAGTTGGACTGATATGAGACCTCTGATGCGTCTAGATACTATTCTCGCAGGTGACGTGTACATAAGCATCCTATCGGATCACCTGCATCTGTTCATTCTGCTTTCCGATGGACTTGGGCTATTCTAGCAGGACAATGCGATACCCCACACGTCCAGAATTGTTACAGAGTGGCTCCAGGAACACTCTTCTGAATTTAAACACTTTCACTGGCCACCGAACTCCCGAGACATGTGCTGTTCAGAAGAGATCTCCGGTCCCTCATACTCTTACGGAGTTATGGGCAGCCCTGCACACCGAACTCCGCAGACATGTGCTGTTCAGAAGAGATCTCCGGTCCCTCTTACGGATTTACGGGCAGCCCTTCAGACATTAGTCGAATTCATGCCACGTGGTGTTGCGTCAATTCTGCATGCTCGCGAGAGGGGGGGGGGGGGGGGCTACACGATATTAGGTAGGTGTACCAGTTTCTTTGGTTCTTCAGTGTATATGACTATGTTAGACGTTTTTCACAGGAAGTTTTATCAGACCAGTTTTAAATTCACAGGTCCTCAGAATTTTTTCAATGTGGCTTCCAAACTTTCTAAGAGCACTATCTTGTTTTAGAGGGAAGGAATTCCATTACGAGATTCCTAAATTCTCGACGATGCTAGGAGTATAGGATGCAGATTTTGTGTTTCCACTTTACTTCTTCTCTATGCCCTTTCTGTCTCTGGTCGACCTATGCAAGGAGGAAATCATTTACCTACTTCGTAAATCACCTATAAACATTCTACTGGGTGGTGAGTTTAGTTGGGTTCTCTGGGTGGTTGATGAGTCTCCTAATTTTAGTTTTTGTAAAGAACTCGATGACATTGCATCCTCCGTGCACCTACGTGACGCATGCGTTTTTCGGTGTCCTACACTTCTGTCACCTACTGCAATCGAACCGGTTGCTTTTACCTTTCCGATTCCTTGTGCGGGCAGCTTTTGGACGTCGACGTGATATTAGCCTGCTTTACCGATCACTGCGCTGTAGCCGTCACATTAAATACGTGCAGCACCTTGTATAATTGTATTGTCGTCCCTGGGTGCTCAGTATAACCTGTCTACAAGACTATTCCGTTGGCGCTGCCATTCAGGAAATGGGGGGCTCGTTGCTCTCGTAGTATAGGACGGTGCGAGTCTATAGTGGGATGCTGGACACTGCATGCCAAGCCACAAAACCGTAAAACTCTCATACGTTTTGGCGCTGTGAGGGACCCAAGTATTTTATGAGCCCGTATAACGTCAGTTTTACGATAATGCTAGGCAAGTTCCCCTTCGGATTATGGGTATAGGGCGAATTGAAGCCAAGCTACTACAGATAAAACAATTTCAGATGAGATCTCAACCTCGTTCCACTTTACAAGACGAACTGACTTCATTATAGCAACTTATCCGTATGCGGGCGCGCGGAAAGCGCATTTTCATTGCACCCCCTCGCTAACGCCGATGGCCGTGTGCCAACGTCTCATCGTGGCGTTTTCAATTAAATTTTTAACCACGTTACTGAATTGTATGATGCCCACGTTCTGGCTGAAAATATTTCTGATGACATTTACCCTTCGCTGGAATGCGTCTTCATCCCTGAATTAAATGACCCTCTTTTATGATTTCGTCAGTGGCTATATGTATGATGTTGTCACCGGCCTCAGACACCAAAGTCACCTGCATTCTATGGTATTCCTAAAGAATTTTATGTTCATTTTTGGCCTCTCATTGGTGACACAGTTAAGCCTATGGTCTATAAGGAGATACCGAGTGTCTCGCTTCCCGCTCCTTTCAAAGACGATAAAATGGTCGGCATCCCTAAAACCAAGGGTAGACACTACTTGACTCACTGCGCCCGATTACTCACCCAAACTTTCGCATGAGTTATTAACACCCGTCTTTCCCCAAGCTGCTCGACAAAATCATTGCGTTCACCAAAGTTGCGTGCCTGGACCCATGATACTGACTTCTGTTAACGAATGCCGAGGTGTTGTTTCGGTGGCCAGGCTAATTTATATCTCGAGGCCCTTGCTTTTTCTCGACGTGGCTTATGACCGAGTGAGTCAAAGATTTTTATGAGTGTTAACCACATTGGGATCCACTCACACTCACGACGCATGCCATTCTTCTTTTCATTGGTATCCGTATATCAGTGGTTGTGAACAGTTACACCCCCCCTCCCCCTCCCCACGATTTCTGTCCAACGCGGGCTGCACCAAGGAAGCCCGTTATTCATGCCACTCTTCGTTTTGTTCTTGGAACCCTTGCTTCGGCGTACTGCCAGGCAACTACGTGGCTGGCCTATACAGGAGGAATGATTTTTGGTCCGTGCTTACACCGATTAAGTCATTTTCGGGCTCAAGGATACCTAAGTTCCCCTTTGTCGCCTTGCTGGTGCCACATTAATGATCGCAAATGCACGTTCCTCCCGTTGTGGGACTTTAACCTAGTGGAGATTCGTTGGATGACAGTGGTCGATGGCTACAAAACTTTGGAGGTCATAGTGGTTCGCAACCTCACCAGGATGGCGGCAGTTAACTGGCAACAGGTTACCATTCGTGTTCAGAGAGCGATTTTTGATCATGAACGCCGTTACCTTAGCCTCCTCCACCAAGTACAGGTCTTGGACGCCTATATGTTAAGTAAAGTGTATTACATTTGAAAGATAATCCCATTTCCCACGATGATGGATCGTAGACTCAGACAACTACCCGCTCGATTCTTGTGGCGACGACACATCTTGCGATTTTAGTTTGAAGTGATGGCCAGGCCCCGCAAGCTCGGAGGATTATATCTCCCCGATATTAAATGGAAGTCGTCCGTCTTGTTTAACATGTACACAGGCGCCGCACCCGATTACATCTCGTTTATTTTCCTGTCTCCAGCCTGTCAGTCTGATTCCTCCTGTTGTTGTTGTCTATCAGAGACATTCCTCTTTATCGGAGTCTCATTACATCGTGGGGTCAATCATCCTGGCTCTTCCCTATTGAAACATTTTCCTCTCCAACATGCTGGAAAACTGTCTAGTCGCATCTTAGTCTTTCAATGCTGTGGTTAAGTTTCCTGTATTTGGTACTCAGTCACGTGAAGACAGGTTTTGTTCACTTTTCTTTCTTATACACCGATAAAAAGATAAATAAGAAATAGAAAATAAGGCAACACGATGTTAGTTAATTGTTTGTTAATCAGAATCGGTTTTTAATCACGATTTCCTTTTCTCAGTTTGCAGCTCATATTACTTGAAGGTTGTCTGAATGCTCATGTAAGTACCCTGCTAATGATAGTAATAATGAAAAGAACTAAGTAGGCCGCTGGGACATCAAACCCGCATCCACCATGGAACCATGATTCGAATCCTCGTCAGGTCCGTTCCTTACTATTTAGAAACAGAACATCATTTGCTCAGAAAATGGTTCAAATAGCTGTAACACTATGGGACTTAACATCTGAGGTAATTTTTTTATTTTATTTACACTTCAAGTTCCGCGGGACCAAATTAAGGAGCAAATCTCCAACGCCATGAAACGTGTCATTACATGAAGTTACAACATAATTCTAATAAACACAACAGATACACGTATCAGAGACCACAGCCATCAATAATATATTCTCCTTCACTATTTACAACAGTCTGGCAACGATGGGGTGAGTTTTCAATTCCGTGACTGTAGAAATCAAGAGGTTTTGAGGCGAAGAACTCGTTGAGCCATGTTCTGAGCGCATTTTCATCCGGAAAGGAAGTTCCTTCAACGTTCTTCGATAGAGAGCGGAAAAGGTGAAAATCTGAGGGCACAAGATCAGGTGAATAAGGTGTGTATGGAATGACTTCCCAACCCAGCTCGTGTATAGTGTTTTTTTTTTTCAGTATAGAAGAATGTAGGTTACCGTTATTATGGAATACCGTAACTACACGCCGTCTTCCTGGTCGTTCTTCTTGGACTGCGTCTGCAAAATCTCTCTATTGTTGACAATAATGTCAGCAGTGATCACTACATCTCGGGGAAGCAATTTGTAGTACACTGCACGGCCACTGTTCCACCATATGCATCGCATTAGCTTTTGTGAATGCGTGCAGGTCTTCGCGTGGGACATGCTGCTCTATTTGGGCTGAACCATTCCTTTCTTTTCCTTATGTTAGCATAAAGACACTATCTCTCGTCATCAGTAACGGTACAGGATAGGAATGGTCGGTGTTGCTCACGAGACAATCTATGAATGGCAAGCCGAGATGCACATACGGGCACACTCTGATTTTCGTGATTTTGGCTTAGAACATGTGGTATCTACACACCCAAGTTTTGAACCTTCCCCTTTGGATGCAGGTGTCGTACGATGGTTCAATGACCACAGGTCATTACATTTGCCAGTTCTCTAATACTATGACGTGGATCATCGAAGAGTAATGCGTTTAAACGATTTTTATGAAACCCACAAGGTCTTCCTGAATGTTGCATGGGGGCTTAATTAAATAAAGAATGCAAATACTTTTTTAATTTTAGTCGCTGTATGTACGATTACGAAGTCTCGTAACCGGTTGGCCCTGACCAGTATTTGTACGCAATCTGACTGCATAGAACAACAACAAAGAATGAAAGAAAACTTCCGTTAACACAATTAATCAATTAAGTCCCCAGCAACTATAAAACCTACGAAACAACAAAACACAAGTGTAGCTGTTCTGTGTGTGGAAGTGTGATTCAACGTACACATCTGGCACGGTTCTTCCTCAATAAGACCAGATATTTTAAACACCATTTCTACTGAAGTAATTAAAAAAACCAGAAATACTATAATTGCACATAGAAACCAGAAATACAGTCTAATACAAGAACACGAGCCAGATGCTTTATTGACTGAACCTGTGACCAAGAGGCATTATTGTTTAAGGCATTGAAATAATAAAAAAAGGAATTTTTTTACCTTCATATATATTGACGAAAAGCACACTCTGATCGTTACAGCATCCTCAATCCAGCAATATCTGGTGTCTAGCTCATCAAAACAATATGACAACATCTGAACAAGCACTCTCCATGGGAACTTCTCAACAACGACTCACCACTGCTACATCTCAACAAGCACTGCCAGTGGAGGCGGCTGAATAATACTCTTTGGCGCAATCTCTGGCGCTGTGGCTCAGTGTAGCCACCTTTCATATGCCCCTCCTCCACGGGCCAGAATTTGATGGTATTTTTGCCAGCATTGGTGGTGAAAATACCACCAAATTTGTCCAAAAAAATACAGACAAAAATAAAAGATAATATTAATAAGTAAATATCACTTCACTAAATAAATTTTGGCTTTGCACTGACCATTCCATAACCTAATATATAAAATACAGTAAAGAATACAAGTGCTTTCATACATGTGATTTTACATAATAGTTTACACAAGTACCATTCAATCAATGGCACCAGAAATGTCAAATAGATGTAGGTAAGAGTCTCATAACATTTCACAAACAGTAAATACACAAAAAAATCAGTTTATACAAATATCCACATAAATATTGTCAATATATCAATAAACAAGTAGTTGACAGTTCCAGCAGTAGCACGCAGCAATGTTGAGCAGGTGCAGACACCAACAAGTGACATCATTTCAGTAGATGCAGTCCATCAGTGGCACCTAGCAATGTTTAACAGGTGCAGACACCAACAAGTGACATTATTTCAGTAGAAGCAGTTCCATTAGTGGCACCCAGAAATGTTGAACAGGTGCTGACACCAACAAGTGACACAATGTCAGTAGAAGCAGTTCCATCAGTGGCACCCAGCAATGTTGAACTGGTGCAGACACCAACAAGTGACAGCATTTCCGTAGAAGCAGTCCATTAGTGGCACCCAGTAATGTTGAACAGGTGCAAGCACGAACAACAGTTTGAAGGCACACACAATTGCTTTTACAAAATTATTATCAATGCTCTTACACTAAACATACAAATTATAATAAACACACAAATGATATCAGATAATTGTCATACTGAATATTACAAATACACAAATATCAGTAAACCTATAATATTTATGGGTGTCAGTGCAAACCACAACAAACAAATAAAATAATATTTAGGAGATATGTCGGTACCAATTATTTGGGATTAGGAAGGGGAAACACACAAAACACACTCACTCATCTTTCATCCACACTTAAGTACTACCGTGTAATTGAATAGTGTTAACTGTGTAAATGCAATTCTGTCCAAAATTTTATGTTCCACTTGCGTATCAAGTAGTAGTGGCAGCAATGTATAACAGTCAATAATAGTTAGTCAACGTTGTAGTCATCATGTCAAGACCAATGTTTGCCAAGCCAAATCAAATGTACGTTTGCTGAACAACTGTCAGTGTGCCAAGATATGCAAATACTTCCTCTCTCCAAAAAAAAAAGTATATATATACTGCTTAGTGATTTAACAAAGTGTGTGTGTAGACTATCTTCCTTCTATTTGAGTGTTCTAGTCTGCCAACTTCATCCTCCTTGTTCCATATAAACCAACAAAAAAAAAAAAATGTTCCTCACTTACTTTACCTCTTTTCCACCAAAACTCCAATAAACATCAGCATCACATAAACTTAATACTTCAATAATACCTCTTACGTCGATACATATAAACCTTATCATCAATATCATTTACCTTACCTCTTGTCCACCAAAACTCCAATAATCATCAACTTCACACAATCTCAATACCTCAATAATACCTCTTCAATACGTCGACACATGTAAACCTTATTACCAATATCATTTCACTTCCATAACAACTCTTTCCTCTAGTCAGTCTCCTCGAACAAGTACAGATAAAATCCTAGTGCGAACCTCAATTCATCATCCCATACAATCCGAAGACACAATGTCCACACACAACCTCTGTGTAATCCATCTGACCCATATCTTCTACTCATTATGAATCATAAAATACATTTTGGTTACCTTGTCCATCATTAAACAAAAGAAATGCATACATGCCCTCTAGCAGCCGTTAGTTTGAATAACTTTCAGTAAGTAAGTACGAGTACGGAGTGTTAATGATAGTAATAATTCACAGTGTGTAGACCACTTTAAGAATCATGGCAAAACAGAGGCAAACATGTGGAGTATTTCTTGTGTCAAGTGTCACTTACTATTTCAATTGCTCACGAAGAAAGCAGTGTAACAACTGTCAATAGTCTAAACCAAGTGTTGGTATTTCATGTCGTTATCTTCCTTTCTATTAGCATACATTTATACAGCTTCCATAAAACCTCCAGCTCATGTGACTTCAATGAAGTTTCTTGAACCAACGTCGTTCGTAGAATTATAGCAGTTCATTTCTTATCTTAAAATATAAAACACTGACTGTAAGCAAAACATGCACTAGCGAGTAAATATACCAGTAGAGAACAGAATGTCAACAAGTGGATGCAGCACAATTCCTACAACGAGGCTCTGCCAAGCGAACAAGCTATAATTGATACCATAGTGTGACCTAAACTCCATGTTTGTACACAGTATATCAGCATATCTATATACCAAATCAAGAGTAGTTACGACAACAAAACAAAAATGTGTAAATATGCAATCCATACGCAAAGCAGCAAATATACATCTTACATAATAAACAAGTCATTAGCATCATATCAGCATAAGCAAATAAATGATCATATGTAATTTTAATAAGTAAACTTGAAAGCGCAAGCAGATAAACCACAAAGTATAACCTACATACATAACCATATCAGCACCATTAATCATGTGACAATTATAATTTAAATAAATAAGCACAGCAGGCACATAAAAAAAAGTGACATCAGTGGAAAAGCAGTGCAGCCAAGCGATACATAATGTACACAAGTAACAACCCTGTTCATTAATCAATCATTGTCAAAATCAGTTAATGTACGCAAGCACCTCGCCTCACAAGTAAATTCATAGAACATGAAATGTAGCACAAAGTATGAATCACGTAATCGCGAGCAGCAAACTGCGTCTAAAGTACGTACCTAAGTGGAAATATGTTACCTGAAAAATAAACTCAATTAATAGTTACATTTTTAATTTATTAGTTTCTTCTTCGAAATTACATTCTTGCTGAAAATTTTCTCGACAGCAAGTCCTCTTAACGTCGGACACACACAGAATTTACCTGAAGGTCTTAAATATTTTATACAACCGCATCCTGAAAAATACTGAACGTTAATAACATAATTTATCAAATCACTATAGCTTTATACCGAATTTAATCAGGGAAATTAGACTGTGTCTTTGTTTACGGATGTCAGTCCATTCGCACTGAGCGCTCGATCAGCTGTAGGTACGCGTGACGTAGGAAGTAATTGTTTGCGGTCAACGACTGCCTTATGCGCCGTGCAGACTTGACTGTTGCTTTGAGTATGTGCCGCCGCCGGAACACGGTGCGGTATCCTTGTACTCTCCGTGTGTTTACGTATAACTGTTAGTTTCTCTAAAGTATGTCATTCCACAAAAATTTTAACGTTCGATATATGATGTATTCCCTTAGAGCGCCGAGATTTAAGAGTTTCTACTTCGACAGTGTTATCATGAATAATTTTGCGAACCCTATATGGACCGTTATAAAGCAGAAAAAATTTGCGACACAAGCCCTTTCCTTTGTGAGACAAACGGTGAGACTTAATTAACACCTTTTGACCAACTGACAAGGTTTTTAAACGACCAGGCCGTTTAGCTGATTTCTCTCTTCTAGCAGCCGCAGATGCAATATTTTGCAGAGCCAGGTTGACAACTTCAGAATGCCGCAGTTTCCATGTAGGCGGAAAAGGAACGATTTCAGAAATGCGATTTGTCGGTGCTTTATTTTTTAATATCAATATAGGCGGTAAAGAAGTTGAATCATTAGGGAGTTCATTCAGAATGTTTTGAAAAATATGAAGATACTGATCCCACGTTCTATGATTCTGATGACAATAAAGTCGACACAATTTATTGATTTCCTTCATACATCTCTCTGAAGCGTTAGATTGAGGGTGAAAAAGTGAAATGAAAATTGGTTTAATTTTACGACGCCATAGAGTACGAAGCCAAATTTTAGAGCGAAACTGTGAACCATTATCTGATATAACCTTATCAACATGACCCACTTCTTTAAGAAAATGTTTGATGAAAGCGTTAGATACTGAACGAGCTGTTGCTTTGCGTAAACGTGTAAAACACACATATTTTGATGTCAATTCCACTGCTACCAAAATGTACGCAAAACCATTAGTAGAACGAACCACTGGACCGAACAAATCGACTGCAGCCATGTCCTTTAATTTCGCTGGAATGATAGGAAACAACGGTGCTCTGTGAGAAATATTTGGCGGCTTAGCCTTTGACAAAATTTGCATTTGGCAAGAACAGATCGAATACGTTTTTCCGTATTACTGAAGTAGCAATTTTCGCGTAATTTATGAAAGCATTTTCTGGGACCAAAGTGCGCATAACTGAAATGTATATACCAAATCAATTTATTAACCCACTCATCATGAATACAAACTAACCAAAAAGAGTTGTCACCCGATTTTCGTTTAAAAAGAACTTTCCAGATAGTTCGCAAAAACGAGGTGTGGCCAAATTGTCCAATCTAACATAGCGTCAAAGAAAATTACAGACTCCAAGGAAACTACGAACATCACGTTTTGTAGTAGGAACAGCATAATTACGTATAGCGTCTAGTTTTTCTGGATCAGGAAGAATACCTTCTGTAGAAATAATATGACCAAGAAATTTCACCTGAGAACGACCAAATTCAGATTTTTCCAAGTTCACTGTAATGCCAACTCTTGCAAAAATACATAATAATGAATCCAAAATTTTGTTATGCTCACTCCAAGAACGTTTAGCAATAAGAATATCGTCAACATATGAAGTAATATAGTCACGAAGATAAACAGGTAAAATTTCGATAAAATACGAATGAATGCTGATGAAGATACAGTAAGTCCAAATGGTAATTTCCGAAATTACTTCTGGGTAAAATAGTCATGTCCGGTTATTCTTTACCGATTCTCTAGATAGATTGATAGTCGAAGAGTAGTTTTGATAGATGCAAAGAATAGTAAAAGAGTAGGCAGCGGTGCAGAAAACTAAAACGGAAATATCACCACTACAGCTCGGGGCCCTGTGCACGCTACGGCACATATTCACTTAGTGTAGTGAATCCCCTGAGGATCCTGATTATTCGCGTCATTTCACGGATCAATTTCTACTATTTGCACTTTTCTCTCGGTATTTCTGTCACGTGGAGGATGCCAATTAGGTCCCTCCTGTCTGTTAGATGTAAATTCTTGGTTGTGTCTGTTATTAAAATTTCTATTTTCCTGGCTATCTGCATGACTACTTCTTGTATAATTTCGACTGTCACTTCTGAAATTATTGTTATATCTACTACCCTGGTTATTTCTGTAGTAAGAATTCCTATTATTATATGAATAATTTCTGTCATGATGGTACCGATTACTGTTTCTGTATGCTTGATCATTCCAGTAGGAATTTCCGTTATTATAATTGTTTGTGTAACTTCTGTTACACCGTCTGTTTTTGTCATAAGGCTGTCTGTTTCGTGTGTCTTTCTCAAAATAACCCATATAACGTCCGTTCCGATCATTATCCCTTCTCTCTGAAAATCTACTTTGATTACCGTTACTGAAAAAATTACAAGAAGTCCCGTCGTCGTTGTCATACTCAAGTTCTTGTAGCAAAGACTTAAAAGTCTCAGTGTCGCCTTTACATCTTCCGGCTAAAGCAATTTGTCTTATGGATTGTGGCAGCTAAGTTAAACAAATGCGAATTAATTCAGTCGGGCTATAAGGGCTGGAAAGGAACTGATTCTTTCGAATCATGTCTTCAAAGTATTCTGCCGGCGTGCGGAACTCAGACTGTTTAAAATTACGCTGCATAGTAATACTATGTTTGACTCTGGCTTGCGTGTCTTCTGACCAATATGCCGATAGAAATGCATGATAAAAATCATTTAGATTATTACAATCTCTAATAAGTGCACGCATGCACGTCGACAGTTCATTTTCTAAATATCCACACACAAATTCCAGTTTGTGACTTAGTGGCCAATTTGGTGGAAGTGCGTACATAAATTGATCTAACCATGAACATGGATGTATGTCGTTCTTAGAACTGCGAAAGATCTTAAATTTCCGAACAGTTAAGAAGTGTTTATAGTCAAAGTTTTCTCCCCGTGGCGTCAAAGACCAACCGTGTCTGTCCCAGTCGGAATGTCGATTATTGTCAAGTTCGCGCGCCTGACGCTCTCTTGTTGCATCCCGTAAATAAAATAAATTATTGTCTTCAAAGCCTTCTGCTATCTGTGATTCTAAATTTCTTCTGCTGTCTTTTCCTACGATTTCGCCTTCAATTTGTTTGACTTGCTTTTGTAATGCCTCAAATTCCCTTTTAACGCGTTCATTAAATTTTCCCTGTTTTGGAACATGCTTATTTATGTTCTGGTACTCTTCGGTTTCTGCAAATGGTAATGGAGCTGTATCATCCGAATCTCTGTCCCCATTTAAACTAAGATTTGTCAATTTATCTGAAATCTCCTCCACTCTTTCCGATAAGTCACATATTTTTTCATTCTGTTTATTTACGTCTTCCGTAAGTGCCGCGACTCGGGTTTCAGTACTAACACATTTAGTAGTTAACTGTTCATACTGTTGTGTTAGGTTATTTAATCTGTCATTTGGTACGGATTCCTCGATTCTTTCAAATATTTCTTACTTATCATGTGCACGTTGTATATTTAACTCTGAAAATTTTTGTACTATTGCGCGATTTCTTTCTTCCTGTTCTCTATCCTGTTCCTTTTGTCTGATTTCTATTGAAATTAATCTATTATTGTGAGCATTCAAAATCGGTTGTACTTCTTCTCTAATTTCTTTCTTTAATTCGTCTTTCATGTTTTTGAAACATGTCCCTATCCGTGAGTCTAACCGTGTTTCCATTGTTCCCATATCAGTTTCTAACCGTGTTGCCAAAGTTCCCATCTGTGTTTTAAATTCAGATCGTAACTGTGATCCCACTGTTTTTAATTCAGATCCCAACTGTGATCCCAGATTTAATATTGCACCCATCAACTGCTCCACATTGACTGGTTCGAAATTCCTTTCGCCCCTAACATTTCCCGCAAAACCAGCTTCTTTCGTCATAGCTGTAAAGCTATCTTTGTTCGATACTATTCCAAAATCTTCTGTCGTTAATCTCGTATCCTGAAAATGTTTTGATTATGAAAAATTTTGAACTGGTTCTGGACTATTTTCCCTGCTTATTAAATTGTTTTCTACTTCATTATTCATGACACTGTTTTCCTCTGCTGGCGAGTTCGTCATGTTAAAAATTTCGTCATTCTCACTATTCATCATTTTTGCCTTTTTCATCGATCGCGTAATCATTTACAAAACATACAAAACTCGTCACTATATGAAAATTACACACAATGGCACTTTATCACCAACAATATCATTTACAAGAAATGCTTCCCTCAAACACGATTAACGAACAATTGAAATCTCCATAATTGCACAAAATTGTCAAACCCGTATACAAGACAACAAAAATTAAATTCTGCAAAAAATACCATTAGAAGAATGACAATTACCAAATCTACACATGCAATATAGACTACAATTACTAAACTACAAATTACTACAACAATACTATTGTCTGTTATTTTTACAATCAGATGAATTCCAAGGGACGATCCTGGTAGGGTTGCCACGTGCATGGGTGCTTAATTAAATAAAGAATGCAAATACTTTTTTAATTTTAGTCGCTGTATGTACGATTACGAAGTCTCGTAACCGGTTGGCCCTGACCAGTATTTGTACGCAATATGACTGCATAGAACAACAACAAAGAATGAAAGAAAACTTCCGTTAACACAATTAATCAATTAAGTCCCCAGCAACTATAAAACCTACGAAACAACAAAACACAGGTGTAGCTGTTCTGTGTGTGGAAGTGTGATTCAACGTACACATCTGGCATGGTTCTTCCTCAATAAG
The DNA here is from genome assembly GCF_023864345.2 of Schistocerca serialis cubense. Taxonomy (NCBI): domain Eukaryota; kingdom Metazoa; phylum Arthropoda; class Insecta; order Orthoptera; family Acrididae; genus Schistocerca; species Schistocerca serialis. Next base: position 734,791,237 of record NC_064642.1, read on the forward strand.
ACCAGATATTTAAAACACCATTTATACGGAAGTAATTAAAAAAAACCAGAAATACTATAATTGCACATAGAAACCAGAAATACAGTCTAATACAAGAACACGAGCCAGATGCTTTGTTGACTGAACTTGTGACCAAGAGGCATTATTGTTTAAGACATTGAAACAATTAAAAAAATGGAATTTTTTTTACCTTCATATATATTGACGAAAAACACAATCTGATCATTGCAGCATCCCCAATCCAGCAATATCTGGTGTCTAGCCCATCAAAACAATATGACAACATCTGAACAAGCACTCTCCATGGGAACTTCTCAACAACGACTCACCACTACTACATCTCAATAGCACTCTCCACCACGACTTCTCGACAAGAACTCTCCACTACCACATCTCAACAAGCACTGCCAGTGGAGGCGGCTGAATAATACTCTTTGGCGCAATCTCTGGCGCTGTGGCTCAGTGTAGCCACCTTTCCACGTGGAGAGTCACTAACATTGAAACGATCGTCCTTAAAACGAGGAAACCGTTTTATTGCCGTGCTCTGACAATAAAGATCGGTGAATTACTCCCATACACGGCACATTGTTTCCGGCTAACTCTGCACTGAACTCAAAGACAAGAAAATGCCGAAAATTTTTCGATTTCTGCACTTGGCACTACATTGTCTAGGATCCACAGCCCAACTCACCATCTCCAAATGACAAAGAGATAATAAATAAACCTAAATAGCTACAATGAGCCACAAATTAAAAAAATGACAATCTTTAAATAAAACGGCAACGGCCTTGCCGCAGTGGCTACACCTAAGTTAAGCGCTGTCGGGCGTGGTCGGCACTTGGATGGTTGACCATCCAGGCCGCCATGCGCTGTTGCCATTTTTTGGGGTGCACTTAGCCTCGTGATGCCAATTGAGGAGCTACTCGACCGAGTAGTAGCGGCTTCGGTCAAGCATACCATCGTAACGACCGGGAGAGCGGGGTGCTGACCCCACGCCCTTCCTATCCGCATCCTCCACTGGGGATGACACGGCGGTCGGATGGTCCCGGTAGGCCACTCGTGGCCTGAAGATGGAGTGCATTTTTCTTTTAAATAAAGCCACAGCAACCGAAATACGAACACTCAAAACAAAAACGCTGCGAACTGAAGCACCAGCCAAATAGTTTTATTTAGCTCAATACGCACTCGGGGAATAACACATATTTAAATTTTTCCCTTCAAGTCATTAACGAGGCAAATGGGTTTCGTGTGCTGTAGCTCTCCTGCCCAATATAACAATTTGTTTAGGTGCTGACTACACAAGCTGTTTATATTTACAACGTATTATTCGTCAGATGCAGTTTCTTTTTATTCTGTTTCTACCTCTGCATTTAAAAATGCTTCACGTGCAATACACTGAGGCAGTAAAAGAGCATGGACTGGCTCAGTATGCTGCGTGTTAAGCAGTTTTAAATTTCTAATCATACAGAAGTTTTAAAATATATTCCTTAGGCGGCAATATTTAATGTATACACCTAGCCTACTGCAGCTGTACTTTCAGAACCTACAAGCAAAGTGTACGTTTTTCTGTAGACGTAACTGCCGACGTAAACACACACGTCAGTCGGCAACGTGGCGAATGTTGCCCTGCTTTTGAGTATCAAACGACGAAAACAAGTTAGTCCCATCCATATACAAGCTGTAGACACGAGCGACAGCAAGCAGAAAAGAAAGTAAGTGCATCTTCTTCTTCGTGTGTCTTCAGCTCTCGATAGGCCTTGGCCTGCTCTAGGACATCATTTCAATTGTCCCTGTCCAGCGTTTGCGTCTCCATTCTGTGACACCAATAATTATCAAATCTTCTTGTATTCATTATGTATCGAACTCTTGGTTTTCCCCCGCACCTTCGTTCCACTGCAGTGTAGCAACGCTATTTTTGGTGGGTTCTCGTGTTCCATGTAGAAAACGTCATCGACCCGTTTCAGGTGGTTTATTTTAATGAACTTTACGACTTTAAGTAAATAATCTGAAAAATTTTAACTTACATCATCTACGTCATGCCCCATCCTCGTTAGTCGCCCCATAGATTTTGCATAGCAGCTTTCGTTCAAAACATCCCACTGGCTCTTGCCAGTGTTGCGTCAGTGTCCAGGTTTCTGAGCCATATGTTAATACAGGAAGTATTAAAGTTTTGGAAAATTTGGAAATTTGTGGTAAGATCTTATGGAACCAAACTCTTAAGGTCATCAGCCAGCCGGAGTGGCCGAGCGGTTCTGGGCTCTTCAGTCTGGAACCGCGCGACCGCTACGGTCGCAGGTTCGAAACCTGCCTCGGCCATGGATGTGTCTGATGTCCTTAAGTTCGTTAGGTTTAAGTAGTTCTAGGTGACTGATGACCTCCGATGTTAAGTCCCATAGTGCTCAGAGCCTTTTGAATCATTTTGTTAAGGTCATCGGTCCCTAGGCTTACACATTACTTCATCTAACTTGAACTAACTTACGCTAAGGACAACACACGCACCCATGCCCGAGGGAGGACTCCAACATCCGACGGGAGCTCGCGCGAACCGTGAGAAGACGCCACTGACCGCGCGGCTATTAAAGTTTTGTACAGTTAAGTAAGTGCATATAATAAGTAATAAATTCCAAATACACAACTCACCGTGTGTAGTAGCTAAAAAAACTGTTATTTTGCAGAAGTCAGCGTCCAGAAAGCAATCGATTTGTTAATGAAGTGGTAATGAAAATTCAGAAAAGTTTTAGCCCAACTGAATGTGGGTGAACGCGCAGTGTTCAATTTTGAGATAAGAAAAATAAACAAAAAGTGGATTGCTGCTGTATTTTCTAAAGTAATCTAATACACAGTCACGGAGCTCGGCAGTAAAGCGGATAAATTAATCTCACAGTTTAGTCTATGTAGGGCCGATGCGTCGTACGTCTTACTGTCGACTGCAGATGTATTCTGGTGTGGCGTTACCGGCTACAGAGAAACAACCGGCACCTCGATCTGCCTATGACGGCACGAAAGCGGAAGGAACACCCAGATCCGCTGGAGAAGCCCGTCTGTCCTCTCCTTAGGTGGCGGCTCTCGCAGCTCCGCTTCCATTACGCCGGCGGGAAATTCGTGCTTTTAAGACGACCCCCGCGGGCCCGGCACCTGCTATAAATTGATCCACGGTCGAGGGGCTCCTCTGGCTTTCTCCTGAACGCTGCGACGTGCTCTTCGCTCCGTAGATCCTATTTCGTCAGCTTTTATTGGCTTTCTGCACATCTGGCTCCCCTGTGATCCTATATATATCGCCACCTTGCGGAGCAGCACGAGTCCTGCAGGTGTCGAAATCTGAGAAACAGAGGGAGAGAGCAAACACGTGTTAGTCCTGCCTGAGTATCTGGCTTTCGGCGCATCTACGGACCAAAGCGTTAACCAGGAGCCACCTGCGTGTGTCCTCCATTCACTGTGGTTCTCTTGTCCTCCTATCTCTCTCTCTCCTTCACACACATTCCGCAACTATCTCTCTCTCTCTCTCTCTCTCTCTCTCTCTCTCTCTCCCCCTCACACACACACACACACACACACACACACACACACACACACACACACATGCGCGGGGTGGAGGGTGACACGGTGGTTAGCGCACCGGATCCGTATTCGTGCGGCCGACCGTTCATGTCGCCATCCAGCTATCCTGAAATATATTTCCCTGTTATTTAGCTTTGCGATACTTTTGTGCATTTCCAACTGCGGGAGAAACCATATATCTGCTTGAATGCAGAATCTCGTGGCGATAACATTGAATAAAATGTTCTCGGGTTTCCAACCGCGTCAATTGGTTAAAACTACACGAGCTTTCGGCCAAGCACTCCTTGGCCATTTTCAAGTGTTATGCCAGTGAGCTGATCGTGCGCCCTTATACACGCTAGCTGCCGGCTGTGACGTCAATGGTGCCCGTGACATTGCCATATATGGGCATGTTTGGTGTCGGTGCCAGCCGAAGTGGCGGTGCGGTTAAAGGCGCTGCAGTCTGGAACCGCAAGACCGCTACGGTCGCAGGTTCGAATCCTGCCTCGGGCATGGATGTTTGTGATGTCCTTAGGTTAGTTAGGTTTAAGTAGTTCTAAGTTCTAGGGGACTAATGACCTCAGCAGTTGAGTCCCATAGTGCTCAGAGCCATTTTTGGAGTCGGCGTTCGATGTGCCCTCTTCAACCGCGCGATCGCTGGATCCCACGCAGCGCTGAGCTGTAAGCCACCGTCCCTATTCAGGATGTTTGTGGTAATTTTTATTTTAATAGCTTCCTGTATTAAACTGTCACTTGAACCCGAAGTGGTACAACTGGAAAGGGCTTGCAATACGGCGGCCGAACTCCTTCGAATGAGGGCCTCCCTGCCAACAATGCCACATGATCATTTCCATTTTTTTCTCTTATTCCAGTGATGAGATGACAGTCTAAGCTCACCTTCATTTTAAATGCGTGTTTATCTGGTAAACTCGCGTGTGTGCTCCTCAGGTGGTTTCCGCTGTGTTTTGTAGCCCGTTCGGAAGAGAGTACAGATGCTGTAGCCTTATTGACACAGTCCAGTCACATTAATTTCAAGTCAACGGGCAACAAACCTGCACAAACGGCAGGTGCCAGCATTTCCCGCGTTGGGTGGGGGGTGGGGGAGGGGGGGTGGAGGGGGGGAGGGGGCGGGGGAATGAATGCAGATGATAGTGCATTCGTCGTCATAATGAGTGCGATTTACCCCACTTATGATCATTGTCTTTAGAGCCAAGGATGGAAGCATCTGTGACAAGGTTTACGTTTGTTAACTGTTCGCATGCTACCGTGGTTAAAATACACGCGCATGGCAAAATGGCGCTATACGAAACCGACGACGAGGCCAATGTGGTGCACGATGGGCCAAAGATGACCAAGGCTGCGGAGACGTTTACGGCCGAATAGACTTAGAACTGTCCAGTAACTGAATGCCCAGATGAGCCAACCGTCTACCAATAGTCACTCCTTTACGATCGTTCACACAACACCACTGCGTACGGCCCTCCGCCGCCGGCACCTGTTTCATGTACCAATGCTGACTGCTTTTCTACAGCGATTAAGGCTGGAATTTGCGGGACAATACCGCAACTGAACAAAATGCTTTGATGCATTTTGTATTGCTGTTACCGAGGACAGACAACTGTCTTTTGTTAGGCAGTTTCGATAAACGTTCGGAAGTGTTTTTCATTTTGAATCGTAGAGTTTTTGCGGAGTATTCCTTGTGAGTGATGTCCGTAGTTGAGTTCTCCTTTACTTCGTACAAATGAGGTCCGCGTGCCATCAGCCCTGCTGCTTCTCTACTTGAAAATGCTTTTTTAAGTTTCACAGTGTGACGATAGTGATAGTAATTTCTGCCTTACCAAATTTCGTCGGAAAGCTTTGACTTAAGCCCCTTTGTAGCACGACGTTTTGCTCTAGTGTGATTAAACGGTTGAGGCAGTAGTATTATTCATTTCTGCTATTATGTTACCCGCGTCTGTTTTACTATTAGTGAAATATTATTCTCCATTTTAGTCTGGATTCCCAACATTCACGTCAACACCATTTCGAACACTGTAGTAAATTCACAGGCTTAATCAGTGTTGCGTTTCAAATGACTCTTTCGCCACTGCAGAAACTCTAAACGTCCCGCCAGAAGCAGCAAATTTCAAGTCAGTGGATAATGAATGTCTCTGAGAAGGACATTTCGATGCTGTGTAGTGAAGGCATTTTACTGGGGTCTAACTGTTGCGCAAGTTAATCTTAAAGCCTCGCTAAAATTCGATAAGTATTCCAGATGTACGACATTGTACGTCTGGTGGCTAAGAGTAAAACTGAAGGTAAGTTAATTGCTTTTTTATGTCGATAGTCCAAACATCAAGATCCATGCAATATTGCCACTTACGTTACTACTCATGCATAATAATAAGCAGTCCTCCTGGGTTATTTAATTCAATCGGGGCGATATCAGGGATGAACGGAAGTAAAAGCGCACCGGTATTTCATGTTTCCCCCTACATTACGAATAGGGCAGCAGCCGTCCACTCAGAGGTTCACGCCAAGTTTTTGATAAACGTTCGAACGGGAGTGGTAACCTCTCAACGGTGAGCGGGGACGGCTATTGTTGCTCATTGTTGGTAACTCACAGAGCTCTCCAAGTTTACCTTCGTGGTCTTCTCACAAGATGTATGGGGAGAGTCGTGCAGTGTCGGCTGTCTTAAGCTTTTGACTTTACTGTGTGACTGTTGTGGTTATTCGGAATATTAGTACACTATTCTCTTACCTCAAGGCATATTCTATGAATAACTTAGAGTAAAAATCTATATTTTTTAATTACAGTACTTAATTGCGTCGAAAAAGTAAAAGAGCTACAATCACAAGACTAGGAGGAACTGTCTTGCTGTAACGGACATTGTCTTCTCTGTGATACATCTACACCTACATGAATAGTCTGCAAATCACACTTAAGTGGCTGGAAAAGTGTTCATCGAACCTCCTTCACAATAACTCCCTATTATTCCAGTCTCGAACAGCGCGCGGAAAAACGAACACCTATATCTTTCCGTGCGAGATCTGATTTCCCTTATTTTATTCTGATGATCGTTTCTCCCTATGTAGGTCGGTGTCAACAAAATATTTTCGCATTCGCAGGAGAAGAAATTTCGTGAGAAGACTCCGACACAGTGACAAACGTCTTTGTTTTTATGGTGTCCCCTCCAAATTCTGTAGCATGTAAATGACACCCTCTCCCCTATTTCGCGATAATTCAAAAGGTGCTGCACTGATTTGAACTTTCTCGATGTACTCTGTTAATCCTTCCTGGTAGGATTCCAGACCGCGCAGCAGTACTCCAAATGAGGACGGACAAGCGTGGTGTAGGCTGTCTCTTTAGTAGATCTCTTACATTTTCTAAACGTTCTGCCAATACAACGCGGTCTTTGGTTTGCCTTCCTCACAATATTTTCTGTGTGTTCTTTTTAATTTAAATTGTTCCTAACTGTAATTCCTAGGCGTTAAGTTCAACTTACGGCCTTTAGATATGAGTGAGTCATCCTGTAAGCGAAGTCTAACGAATTCCTTTTAGCACTCATGTGGGTAACTTCATGCTTCTCACTATTTAGGGTCAAATGCCAATTTACGCGCGATTCAGATATATTTTCTATGCCGTTTCGCAATTGGTTTTGATCTTCTGATGAGTTTAGTAGCAAATAACGACAGCATCATTTGCAAAGAACCTAAATCTGCTGCTCAGATTGTCTACTACATCGTTTATGTTGATAAAGAACAGCGGAGAACCTATAACACTACCTAGGGGAATGCTAGTAATCGCTTCTGTTTTAATCGATGACTTTCCGTCAACTACTACGATCCGTGACCTCACTGACAGGAAATCTTGAATCGAATTACATAACTGAGACGGTATTCCACAAGCACGCGATTTCACTACAAGCCACTTGCGTGACACAGATTCAAAGGCCATTTGGAAACGTAGAAATACGGAATCAATTTGTGTGTAAAGAGCTAGTTGTGTTTCACAAGAACGATGTTTTCTAAATCCATGTTGACTCTGTGTCAATAGACAGTTCTCTTAGAGGCAATTCATACTGATCGAACACAATGTATATTTTTAATACCTGCTGCATATCGACGTTAATTATATGGGCCTGTAATTTAGCGGATTACACCTACTTCCTTCCTTGAATATTGGCGTGACCTGTGCAACTTGACTGTCTTTGGGTACGGATCTTTTGTCGAGTGAGTTGTTTTATATGATTGGTGAGTATGGAGCTATTGCTTTAGCATTCTGTGAAAAGAACCTAACTGTTGTACGGTCTGGGGCAGAAGACATGTTTCATTATGTGATAATGTCGGTTGCTGATGATACACTCCACTGATAGTTATTGAATAACAATAGAACACCTAAGCATGGCAACTTATTGTTACTATTTTAGCACAGTATACCGATGTTTAGCTCGTCGTTTTAAGAGATTCCAAATGAAATACAGAATATTCTCCTGACCAGCTCATCCAGCATGAGGCCTGCTTCTACACTGGTTGTGCAGCACCCAGACTTTTACACATGACTCCATATATATACACTTTTCAGTCTCTTTTGTTAACGCACTATTTCCAGTATATTCTACGTTGCTTCGGGGATTTGGACTCTGCTCTTCATGGTCACTCTTTGGTTATTTATGTTATTTTGGACCATCCACCTTCAATTCAGCTTTTTAACGCTCTTTCAAAACTTAATTTCATTGCTTCTAATCTCTCCTCCTCGATTGTGATCTGTTTCTTTCCTGATTGCTGAAAAATTTCATTTCCCACCGTTGCGGTCATTTCTTTTTATACATAACCTTGCTCACAGCCATTTCCAGGCACTCTCCATTCCATTTTCCTCTTACTTTTTTCTCATTTTCCTCCATTTCAATATAAAAAGAAATAAGAAGAGTAAAATGTATTTCCTCTATTTCAATATAAAAAGAAATAAGAAGAGTAAAATGTAATTAAGAACTGAAACTACTCTTGGCCGCCGGTCGGAGTGGCCGAGCGGTTAAAGGCGCTACAGTCTGGAACCGCACGACCGCTACGGTCGCAGGTTCGAATCCTACCTCGGGCATGGATGTGTGTGATGTCCTTAGGTTACTTGGGTTTAAGTAGTTCTAAGTTCTAGGGGACTTATGACCACAGCAGTTGAGTCCCATAGTGCTCAGAGCCATATGAACCAATTTTTACTCTTGGCCCATAGTGAAAGACATTCGAGTGGCCGCTACCTCACGACAAACACCCAGTAGATTATAGTCAAATTGTACATTCTTTTATAGATATTATTTAATTTCATTGCTTCTAATCTCTCCTCCTCGATTGTGATATGTTTCTTTCCCGATTGCTGAAAAATTTTCGCTCCCACCGTTGCGGTCAATGCTTTTCATACATAACCTTGCTCACAGGCATTTCCATGCGCTATTCATTCCATTTTCCTCTTACATTTTTCTGATTTTCCTCCATTTCAGAATAGAAAGAAGTGAGAAGAATAAAATGTAATTTAGAAACTGATTTTACTCCTGACTCATAGTGAAAGACATTCGAGTGGCCGATACTTCACGACGAACACCCAGTAGATTGTAGTTATATTGTACATTCTTTTATAGAAATTATCATGAAACGCTTGCTAGATGCCATTCTTTCCATCACATGTTGACCGAAATGTAGCCACGAAATTAATCACTCCCGTTAAAAACTGGTACATATGCCCCATTATACCGTGCGGGCGCTAACAGCTACAATAACACCATCAAGCACTTAGAGCAGACTACGCACTGGTGGGAGGAAGATGATATCCGACTCCTGTGCACATGGATACACAAGCTTGCTTGTTCTCGCTGTACACTTCTGCCATTTGGAGGCGAAAGAGGAAATGCTAGCAGTGGTCGCTAGCGTTAACCGGCCGATACTGCATGACCCTCCCCAACGCAGAAGGAAACCAAAAATTGCTTTAATTTTCTAGAAACTGGCGCTCTAAAATTTTTGGCAGTAGACCACGTCATGCCACTGGTACTGAATGAGCGCCTACGTCACTCTTGAGTCTACTAAGTGAACCTATGACGAAACGTGCAGCTCTTCTTTGGATCCTCTGTGCTTCTTTTATCGACCATATATGGTATGCGTACCTGACTTGCGAGCAATATTCAAGTGTCCGTCGAAAAAGCGTTTTGTGGGCTGCGTCCTAGGAAGGCTGCACTTCCTGAGGTTTCTTGAAATGAATCTCAGCCAGTCGGTCATTGCTCTTTAAATCACTCCTTGCGCATACCCACAGATACTTAATACAAAAGATTGATTCCAGTGATTGTTCAGTTATCGTATAATTATACTATGTTTGTTGTTCTCAAATATTACTCCACAATTCGTAACATTTCTTTGCTCGTATATTGAGGGTCAACAGCGAATTCTTCCGCCAAATGTCGTTCCTCTGCATCTCGTCCTGTATTTCACTCCGATTTTCAAGCATTTCGATTTCTCTGTATGAAACAGTATTATCACGAAACTTCCGACGTTATCCATTAGGTCATTTATATCTGAACTGTAAACAGCGATGCCCTATTGCACGCTCTTGGAACACGCCTGAAGCTGTCACTAAGAGATATTTCTCTCCCTCATAACGACGTTCTATTTGAGAGCAATTCTTAAATTTAACCAAAATACGGTCTGATATTTCGCATGCCAGTATTTGGTTCATTAGGTGATAGTGTGGAACTGTATCGAATGCCTTGCGGAAGCCAAGAAAAGCGGCATCAATCTGGGCTCTGGCACGTACTGCTTTCTGGGTTTCTTCCTCTATCTCTTGCTATCTCGGTCTCCACTTGTGAGTGTGTGTGTGTGGGAGGGGGGAGGGTTGTGTGTTTGTGTGTGTGTGTGGGGGGGGGGTCACGCGAGTATTACTTCATCATTCATCCGTCTAATTAACATGCATCCTTTGTCAAAATCATTTCTCCTGTGAATGGGTCTATCAGATCTTGATGTAACTGGCTATAATAACGTTTTTCACTTTTTCATTACGACAAAAAGCAACAGAAAGATAAGCAAATCCATAAGAGTAAAGCTAGCAGTCGAGGAAATGATAGTGGTGATGGGCTGAGCGTCCAGAGAGACGAACTCGTATGACATGGACTGAGGAGATTCTGTGACCTTTGTCCTGGGACAACATATCACCTGGATGACGACTTAAGGCAGTATGGATTGATGACATAGGAACACATCCAGGACTAAATCTGTGTGCTTAGTAATGTATGGCGAATCCTTGAAGAGGTTTATATTCGGCAGTGGATGACAGATAATGCTGATTGATTAACGTGATGGAGAACTCGAATATACATTTTTTCCAAGCAGATTTTATTTATTCCTGTTTCATTGGTCTGTAACGTCTTCGCAGTGCTTTCTTGATAAAATACAGGGTGATTTTTTCCACCGTCTGCAAACTATTGGCACTGATCGATGAGATGATACGGAACAAAAAATTTCGAATTAACTTTTGTCCGGAAGGGCATGATTTCCATTCTAGAGACTATTTATTCAGTCATACCTTGTTACAGAGACTGCGATCTAAAACGCGCTGTTTCATGCAGCCACGGTAACACTACGCATCGTTTCCTTCTAGAGGCTGGTACTGTTCCTCTTATGTCCTGTCCTATCGCCCTCTCCTGCCATCGTAATTGGTAATGTTGTGTCTGATTCATTTTACATGCTGACTCATCTTACAGTGGATGTGATACAGCGTTGTGCACAATGGTCGCATATTCGAATCGAGAGCTTGCAGACAAGGTGTTTACTTATCGGAAACGCAAATGGCAACGGGTGTCAGACAGCAACAGGAGGCCTATCCCCGTTAACAACAATCACAGAATTCATTAATCAAAATATCCACGGGTATGCTGCCGGTCTATAGTGTCCAACGGGCACAATATTTCGGCGATCATACATGTCGCCATCATCAGGTGAACTGACGGACTGAGCTCCTGTGAACGTGCCGGCACGGAGATCCGTACGCTATGGCTGCTCAGAGGGAACTGGGTTCGGTCGCGCCGCGAACCCAGTTCCCTCTGAGCAGCCATAGCGTACGGATCTCCGTGCCGGCACGTTCACAGGAGCTCAGTCCGTCAGTTCACCTGATGATGGCGACATGTATGATCGCCGAAATATTGTGCCCGTTGGACACTATAGACCGGCAGCATACCCGTGGATATTTTGATTATCAAATACGCTGGGAGAAACTCAAGAATCATAGAATTCATTGTTTGCAGCAGTATTTCGCCGGTTGTCTGAGATAGTGTCCTTTCAGGCAGTAGGAAGTCATGAAGGGCCTACCCGAAATGTTGGGACACCAGACTTGCAGCAAGATGTGATTAACACTGGGGAAGGTGACTGCCGTGTCAGTACCAAGCATTTGACCCGCCAGTACATTCTCCTGTTACGAACCTTACCACGTACAGGGTGTGCAGGGCTTCATAGGGACAAACTTTCCACTTCGGGAACAGTTTTGTCACTAGTTTCTTCACCAGGCTACCACGATTCAGGGATTTGTGTCATCCGTCCTATTCACTGATGAGGCCATGTTTACGCGGAGTGGTATTTTCATCTTTCACAGTCATCTGTGAAATACTATGCAGAACCACCATGATATATCGACAGCGAATGATTAGCATCGGTGCCGCAGGAATGTGTGGGCCAGGATTGCTGGCGACTGTATTTTGGGACCAGTCTTCCTTCCACGTCACCTAACAGGCCGGAACTGGCGGCATTTCTTGCGGGTGACACTGCCTCCCCTGCTGGAAGAAGGCTATTGATGATTCATAAGGTTATGTACACTACTGGCCATTAAAATTGCTACACACGAAGATGACATGCTACAGACGCGAAATTTAACCGACAGGAAGAAGATGCTGTGATATGCAAATGATTAGCTTTTCAGAGCATTCACACAAGGTTGGCGCCGGTGCCGACACCTACAACTTGCTAAAAATGAGGGAAGTTTTCCACCTAGTTCTCATACGCAAACAGCAGTTGACCGGCGTTGCCTGGTGAAATGTTGTTGTGATGCCTCGTGTAAGGAGGAGAAATGCGTACCATCACGTGTCCGACTTTGATAAAGGTCGGATTTCAGCCTATAGCGATTGCGGTTTATCGTATCGCGACATTGTTGCTCGCGTTGTTCGATATCCAATGACTGTTAGCAGAACATAGGATCGGTGGGTTGAGGAGGGTAATACGGAACGCTTTGCTGGATCCCAACGGCCTCGTATCACTAGCAGTCGAGATGACAGGCATCTTATCCCCATGGCTGTAACGGATGGTGCAGCCACGTCTCGATCCCTGAGTCAACAGATGGGGACGTTTGCAAGATAACAACCATCTGCACGAAGAGTTCGAAGACGTTTGTAGCAGCATGGTTCAAAATTGGTTCTAATGGTTCTGAGCACTATGGAACTTAACTTCTAGGGTCATCAGTCCCCTAAAACTTAGAACTACTTAAACCTAACTAACCTAAGGACATCACACACATCCATGCCTGAGACAGGAAGCGAACCTGCGACGGCAGCGGTCGCGCGGTTCCAGACTGTAGCGCCTCGAACCGCTCGGCCACCCCGGCCGGCTGTGTAGCAGCATGGACTATCAGCCCGGAGACCTTGGCTGCGGTTACCCGTGACGCTGCATCACAAACAGGAGCGCCTGCGATGGTGTACTCAACGACGAACCTGGATGCACGAATGGCAAAACGTCATTTTTTCGTATGAATCCAGTTTCTGTATACAGCATCATGATGGTCGCATTTGTGTTTGGCGACATCGCAGTGAACGCACATTGGAAGCGTGTATTCGTCATCGCCTTACTGGCGTATCGCCCGGCGTAATGGTATGGGGTGCCATTGGTTACACGTCTCGGTCATCTCTTGTTGGCATTGACGGCACTTTGAACAGTGGACGTTACGTTTCATATGTGTTACGACCCGTGGCTCTACCCTTCATTCCATCCCAGCGAAACCCTACATTTCAGCAGGATAATGCACGACCGCATGTTGCAGGTCCTGTACGGACCTTTCTGGACACAGAAAATATTCGACTCTGCCCTGGCCAGCACATTCTCCAGATCTCTCACCAATTGAAAACGTGTGGTCAATGGCGGCCGAGCAACTGCCTCGTCACAATACGCCAGTCACTACTCTTGATGAACTGTGGTATCGTGTTGAAACTGCATGGGCAACTGTACCTGTACACGCCATCCAAGCTCTGACTCAAGGCCCAGGCGTATCAAGGCCGTTATTATGGCCAGAGGTGGTTGTTCTGGGTACTGATTTCTCAGGATCTATGCACCCAATTTGCGTGAAAATGTAATCAAATGTCAGTTCTGGTATAATATATTTGTCCAATGAATACCCGTTTATCATCTGCATTTCTTGTTGGTGTAGCAATTTTAATGGCCTGTAGTGTGGCTGCTACATGAAGTTGCTCCAGCCCACTTGGCCGTTAACTTCCGGACGCATCTCAATTTTGTCTTCCCTGTTCGATCTATTTGATTAGGTGCCAGCTGCATGGCCAGCTGGTTCGCTGGATCTAGTTATGGCGCCATATCAAAAGTATCGTGTATGCAGAGCCCATTCCAGATGTGGAGAGACTGGAGCAAGCTTTTCGTACTGTCTTTGAGACTGTTCGAATGCACCCTGGCCGACGTGGAATTGTGAGATAGAAAATACTACGTACACGCAAGCGTCGAGGCACCTTTTTTCTACACATACTGTAACTGTGCCTCCATGGTACATCGCGTAATACACCGGAGTCTCTGTAACGAAGTATGATTGAATAAATGGTGTCTAGCACGGAAACTATGCATTTCCGGACAAAAGCTCATTAGACCTTATTTGTTCCGTATCCTCTTATCGACCAATTCCAAGAGTTTTCACAAGGTGGAAAAAATCACCCTGTATTGTCGAGTCAGTTTCATCTATGTATTCACATTGGTATTAAAAATCAAGTGCTCTAATTACATTTTGTGGAGTCATCGTAACCCTGTGAGACAAAACTTTGCAACCAAGCGAGGACGTGCACTGAGTCGCCTACGTAATCCTGCGAGCGAGTACCAAACCACTGGTGGCACAGTGTGCTGCAGTACGAAGTCGGCTGTACTGGTGGGTTGGGCTTCCACATTCCGTGGCACAACACTGAGTTGGCATGGTCAACATCATCTATCACCGTCATCTTCGCCTAGCAGCTTCGTCTATTAGCCACTGGCCAGCTGGCTACCACCACACCGGGTGGATCTGTGCATCGAACCAGTGCCACCAGGTGAAGACCTCCCGTAGGACGTCCTCGTTTACCACTGTCGGTGATTCCAGAGGTCCTCATGGGTTCTGATCCATCCAAGGCCTGCGGTCACACCTACCCGCTTTACACGCGTGGTCTGCAAATTGCCTGTTATCCGGCTCCGCGGAGACGCTCGTCTAGCAGCAACAGTTAGACAGGCACGGCATATCAACCGTAAGAAGCTGGACTGAATCCAATATACGCCGACACCATGGAAACACACAGCACCAGCTCCACCACAAGAGGCACCAGCACTTAGTCAGTGGTGCATACTTCCCGGACAAGCGAGTGTCACAATCGGAGGCACTACACTGTCTCCGCGATTCAAGTTATTGTACCAGGTTTGTATTTAGGACGGCGCCCGGCCGCTCTCGAGCAGTTCAGTTCTCTGAGTAGCTGCAAGCAGTTCCGAATCAGAGATACCATCAAGACAACACCACATGTTTCCAGCAACAAATGGTTCAAATGGCTCTAAGCACTATGGGCCTTAACATCTGAGGTCATGTCTCCTAGAACATAGAACTACTTAAACCTAACTAACATAAGGACATTACACAGATCCATGCCCGACGCAGGATTCGAACCTGAGACCGTAGCAGTCGCGTTGTTTCGGATTGAAGCGCCTAGAACCGCTCGGCCACCGCGACTGGCTTTCCAGCAACAGCCTGACCTGGAGGATACCGCACCGCAGCTACAACGAGCAGCCAGCCACCACTCAGGGAACTTCGCCTCCTCCGACTTGACCTCCCGTTGACTCGGCGCCCCGAGCTGTGCTCATTAGTTGCCTTCACTATATTACCAATCGAACTCTGACATTATCGGCTCTCCCCGCAGAGGTCAGTGCTAACTGATCATGAGCCTTGTTATCCCTTGCTGTTAGCTACACTGCGCAACACATTAAAGGCGCCCTTTTTCCAAACCACGTTATTATCTCCCACTGCGATGCATAAGTTTGAAATTTGGGTCAAAGGTGCCTACGACCTATCTCTGTAGTGGTGCAAGCCCTGCGACGTCACCCTCGGGCTCGACGACATTTCGAATAGCAAGGTGTCGAAACATGCGAAAGAAAAGGCCTGAGGTCAGAACTGCATATAGAAGTGTAAGGTGGGTTAATGTTGCCACATTCACATTAAATTTTACCTGAAAAGTGCTCATTGCCACCGTCAACGCGTCGCACAATAGGATAGTCGTCAAACTCTCTCTTACCAACATTTTAGTCTTTCTTTTGAGCCTCTGGGATGTTCGTCATAATAGCAACGTCCTGTATTGAAATCACGCGATTTTCCTGTGAGTGGCAAACGAAAACTTTTCAGATACACCGACGCACAGAATGGATAAAAAAATCGCCTGAGAGGGATATCATGAAACCACCCTTTTCCTTGGGGTATTGATTCCCGCACATTTCTCGATTTAAAACGACTGTTAGAAATGCGATGAGTAACAGGGGACGTTCTTGAGGAACTTTGACGCTGCTGATATCCCAGGACGTCTCACTCCTTCCCTGAGGATGTTGTGGTATAGTCTTGAGGACCTTTGACCCTGCTGATACCCCAGGACGTTTCACTATTTCTCTGAGGATGTTGTGGGGCAGTCGTGAGGACCTTTGACACTGCTGATACGCCAGGACGTTTCACTCCTTCTCTGAGGATGTTGTGGGGCAGCATCATCGATGTGCGGGGTCGCACCCATTTGGAGTGCGATCGTGATTTTTTTTCTCGTGTACAGTGTGGAACCACTATGGACCGTTCAAACCCATTCGACGAAGCCTGAACGTGATCCGAAGCAACAAAGTGTGCTTATGCATTTTCAACCCTCCGCTTTTGTACCATTCCGTGGCGTGATCAGATCAGATAGGGCGGGGGGTGGGGGGGGGCGGGGCAGGGGGTGAATAAACGGCAAAGGGATGCTCTAAAACCCCTCAGTTCGTCAACACCCTCGATAACACTCACCAATGTTTATTCAGAAATTAAAAAAATATACGTTCACAGAGAAAAGCTACGAAGCAGTGCTAGGCAGGCAGACAGCTAAAATCGGAGGGGTCTAAAATAATTTCCTGTGTGCCTTGCGGACTATCTGAGTTGTACATATGTATTTAGTAGAAATGTAGAGGTTTCCGCCCCAGTTTTCTTTGACATGGACCAGACGAATTGCAATGAGACGCAGAAAACGCCAAATTATGTATATTCAGTCCACACGTGTTACATTATATCAGCAATATTACTGCATATATGCTCATCAAAACGGTCCCACCTAGTATCCAGAAAGGAATTAGAGTGTCAAATGTTATCAGCCTCTGAATGCAAGATGAAGAGCATCTCGCAACAGTCCACAACTAATGCTGACCGCGCCTGTTACTCTGCTTCAAAAGCATATCGTACAGTATGCCAAACACACCGTCGTCCAATGAGCATGACGGAAAGCACTGTCTTCTATTTCCGTACTACAGACCCACACTGTTAATGACCTCGGGCGTATCAACTCCCTTTTATTTTACCGATGATTAATTATAGGTCGTGGCTCCATTAAATTTAATTGGTAAAATGTACGCCCTACTATTCTCATTGCCAAGATCACTTTTCTATTATTAAATTTTACGCTCTTTTAGGTGAATTATGGCTTCATTGGAAACATCCTGCCACAAGGACCACCACTGCATCAATAAATTTGACAAAATTTAATCTACGGGAAAAAATCGGACTGACAGTGTTGTGTGGTCTTATGCATCGATGAACTTCTGCCGACGTCCTTGCGTTAAGATAATTTTTGACGACAAAGGCACATACATTCAAACCGAGTAAATTAAATTTAAATAGTTTTCTGCTGTGAATGGTTCAACATAGGTGCTAATTTTCAAATCTGTGCTTCCGTTATGACGTTTTCTGATGCTATTGACAAAACCATTTCGTTGTTTGCCTCTGTGCAGCCGTGTTCATTGCGTATTCGAACAGCAGATGGCGCATTCCTCCTTTGTGCCACTTTTTTTAAGAAGTACTGAGACTAGTGCCGTCTAAACGACACCAAAGGTTATATTTTCCTTGGTTACATTTTGTGTGAATACAATAGTTTCAGTAGTTTTAGTATGCCCTGGCCCGTTAGTTTGAAAGTTGTATAGCAGTTAGCAAATGCTGGCAAATGTGCTGTGCAGTCATCTTCAGTGCGTGTGAGAGCTTGAATGGAAGCTCGCGCTTTTAATTTTAATGATGTTCTTCAGTCGTATTGCCTTCAGCACCGTCCTAAAAACACGACAGTTAGTTCGACGGAAAGTTAATTCACGTTCATTGGATTTGGCAACCTAGAAAAGAGGTTCGACAATATGAAGTGGTGCAAGATTTTCGAAGTTCTCAGGAAAATAGGTGCATGCTCTAGGGAAAGATGGCTGTAATGCACAAGAACCAAGGAGGAATAATGAGAAATTAAGACCGAGAATGATGTGGTCGGATTAAGAGGGTGTAAGACAGGGATGCAGTCTTTCTCGCCAACTGTTTAAGCTGTACCGCGAAGAGGCAACGACGGAGCTAAAGAAAATGTCAGGAATGGGGTTAAGATTATGGGAGAAAGGATATCAATTATAAGATTCGTTGATGAGATTGCTGTTCTCAGTGAAAGAAAAGAAAAATTACAGGCGGTTGTAACTTCCCCACAAAGTAAAATAAATATTATGAATAATGATTCTAATTTAGTGTAACCTCACAACAGAAATTCTTTCTCATTTGTAACCTCACTACAAAATTCTTCTCACATTAACCTCCCTACAAAATTCTTTAAATTTAACCTCCACACAAAATTCTTTCTGATTTAATCTAAGCTCAAAATTCATTCACATTTAGCGTGACCTCATAACAGAAAAATTCCTAAACCTCTGAACAGTAAAAATTATAACTATGTCGTTCACATTCAGTGTAACATCCCAATAAAAAAATAAATTCAGTAACCTGGTAATAAAACAATGTAAGTAACATCTCAATTAAATTGTCGCTCACTTATGACTTTTCAATAATTCACTGCGAATTTAACCTGGTAAATTTTGGACGACAGCAGTGCTGCGTCACGGCCCTGATAGATCATTATGAATAAAAAAGGAAAAACTCTTACCTCAATGAAGTCGCCGGATATATCTGCTCTTACAATAAATTTTTCCGGCACAGCTCTGTGCAATGCTGGCCGACGTATCTGTCATTTATGAAAGGAAGCAATTGATTTTTCTATTGCGATAATCGGGATGATCATGGATGGGAGAAATTAGTAAAATCTTTAAATTGAAATGAATGGTTGTTAAAAGTTACTTTTTATCAAGAAGATTATTATTAGGAGTGTTTTAAAACATTTACATGCGACTTGAGATAACATTACTACATATGCGCGAGGGTGCTTTTACCTTATACAATAATACTCAGGCTCCGGCATCGCTGCACCGCGACCGGGCCAGCCAACACGATACACCAGACCAGACGAGAGCAGACTCCAGACTAGCAACAACTTACTACTACAGCTACACAGTTCCTACTGCAGTCAACACTGCTCTCTGGTCAGAAACCTTGCATATCGCAGGCAGCGCATGAGCAATACATCAATATTACATCTGTTCGGACCTCTTACATAACCCTCCACTGGGGGGAGGGGGGGGGGGGGGGAATTTGGCAGCGATGGTGTGTCAATTGGACTTGCCATGAGCAACAAATTTTTCTAAAATCTACTTAATTAACAAAGTTTACAGTCACAGAGTATATACATATATATATATATATATATATATATATATATGAGTGCAGAACATAAAATGAAATATAGTGCACATGTAGTGAGTACAGAACATATCAAGAAATGACAAAATGTACACGCAATGAGTACAAAACATATTGATAAATGACATAAAGTGCACACACACTGTATATATTTCTACCATTTTACAAGAACTAGGATAGGAAAGGGAAGGATTGCATCATGGTTGTAGCACAGTAGGTTGCACGTAGCTGCACTGAAAGTCCATATCTTTCTACAGAAGCACAACACCAAGTGAGACAATCTGAAGTTCTCTTCCCTGAAGTATTAATCAGTGTAACCAAGACACTGAAATGTCGTATTAATATTCAATGTTATCATTTTGGTAGTACATTAGGTACACCAAACAGTGGGACCATAATAACATCTCCATCGTTCAAGGTGGTAGACAGCATGATGTGTCAACACCACATTCCTGTAAGGTACACCAACGTAAAATTAGTGCAAAAACCAAATATAGTGCTCCATGATCATGAGGATAGACAGGACAAACGGATATTGCAGTAATTTCCGGTAATTAGGTCAGAAGGTGAAGGACGTTAAATCGTATGCTAGTCATCACTGAGAATTACACTAGTCTATCAACCGATTTGAGTAATTGTTGGCACTCATTGCCTAGTTACTAAACATTTCTGTACTATGTATGGAGTATTACAGAACATTATTCATTTACACTAAATATTGGCACTCATTGGCCAGTTACAAACCATTTTTATACATTATTCAGAAGTCATTATTCAAAGCAAGAGCTAATTAATGGCATAGCATTAACATAATTCATCTAGTTATAGTAATCATTGGCACTCATTGGCCAGTTACAAACCATTTTTTTGCATTATTCAGAAGGGATCATTCAAAACAGGAGTTAATGAGTGTAGCATTAAGCTACTGGTACTCATATGTGACATCATGTACGTGATATAAGACAAATTTAAAGTATAAAAAACAGTGGCATTCATTGGCCAGTTACAAAGTATTCATATATTTTTATAAAACATTATTCAGTATTATGCAGAAGTCATCACTCAAAATGAGAGTTAATTATTGGCATAGCATTTATAGAGTATAACAAAAATATTATTTACAGAAATCATTGGCATAGCATTTATACATTGTTACAAAACATGATTCAGTATTACTCAGAACTCATCATTCAAGTGACATAAGACATATTTAAAATGTAACATACTGTAACTATTATTCAAGGTCTATTTTTTTGTGCTAGCAGTGCATTGCGTTAGGATCGATAATTAATTGCTGGGGCATGATAATATTTGCTTTTGACTTATTGCTGCAAATAACGATTAATAAAGTCATTCGTCATGAGTCAGCTGCAGCAAGGTTATGAAACAAGTAGAGTATATGTGATCACATTCATGAATGACACACACAAATGGTTAAAAAATGCAAGTATTAGAACAGGTTTAATAACTAACTGCTTATAGCACATTAATTTCATGAATAGCTTCTCCGGGAAAACATACAAAATGGATTATTAAGCTGAAAGAAGAAACGCATATTATGCTGAAAAGTAGTGAACTTCGAATTAACAGGTAATGAAACCATGTGACATAAGACATACTGTCAAAACGAACTGCAACAAATACTTAAATAACTACATAGGATCTCTTAACTAACAGTAAATATAAAAACTTCATCATTATCCTCATCTGCAAAGAAAAACTTCATTATTCATATTACCATAACTTCATCACTATCATCAGCTGCAAAGAAAAACTTCATTATTCATATTAACATATTCTTCATACAACTATTCATCATCATTCATTATCATCTGCAAAAAAGACACTTCATTATTCATTATTCATATTACCATTTACTTCATACAACTATTCATAGTATAGAGTTTCTTATTTCTAGCATATTTCATCACTAAAACTAAGATGTGTAGTTCTGTCTGACAGCCTGCATCAATCGCCTCGTATTGTGAAAGAAAAATTTAGCTAAGACTGCTATCATACGATGTGTATAGTATATTCTTGTTAATGCTTGTTAATTCTGATCTATTTACTCTTCATCACAAGGTATTCCATTTTCTTTCGTTCATTCCGAAGGTGAAATTCCCATTTCATAGTAATCCACTGTGGTTTGTTTAATTTATTTCTTTTACACGTTATTGCTTTCTGAATATGATGAATAAGGATTAATATCTTGCACTTAAATCATATAGCCATTAAATAAAAACTTGTTTCTAGTGATATAATTAAGCATACAGCATAGCATGACAGAAAACGTATTATGTCAAAAACATAGAGAGTGTTCAGGTGCAAAAATGTACACACAGTCTCATAATGCAGTAGCCAAAAGTGTAGAATAGTCAACATATTGAGATATCATAAGGAAAAATGTTAAAGTCAACTGGTGTTTGTTATATCTTAAAGATTTCGTAGTGCATACAAACAAAACAGGAAAACAATCATACATACACGAAAAATGGAAAATGTGCACGTTCTGGTATATAACGACAAGAAATGACTTTCTTTGTGTTCAGCTTGTATGTTGTGTAGTTGATAGAGGCGAGAGTTGAAGACTTTAATGGAGAAAGAATTTGATAAAATTAATATGTCACTAGATAGAATTGCATAATTGGTCATAAAATATGTAAGTTTACCTGGAAAAATGTGCACGGTCTGATGTGTAACGACAAGAAAAGTGACCTGCTAACCTTACCCTGCCGGGCACTTGCCAAGAAAAAATATGATAATCATCAGTAAGTGTTCATATAAATATCTGCAAATGGCATTACAGTGTGATAAATCGTAAAGTATGTTCATTCAATAAAGGGTTTAATATTGGAGACATGGTGATTGCCTATACTTTTTCTGGTTCTCAGAGTTTCGACGTGTACTACATTGGGGTGAGGAATGCTTCGAATTCGGTATGGACCTGCATATAGAAGCTCAAATTTACTGCATCTACTCTTTCTTCTGTTGGATAAATAGTGTGTGCGTACTAATATCTTCTGTCCAGTGTGAAAGTCACGGCGTGTACAAACCTGTTTTTGCTGTCTTCTCCGGCGCTCTGCGGCACGTTTGATGTTGTTCAGCGCAATGTTAATTATTTCATGGTGTCGTAGTCTACGAGATGTAGGAAAGGATACTAATTCTTTAATTTTGTTAGGTGGTTCAACATTTTTCAGTATAACAGTCGGAGATAGCATAGTAGATTCATTTGGTATTGACATAATTACGTCCTGAAATGACAGTATGTGTGTATCCCAATCAATATGTTTTTTATCGCAGTGTATTCTACATAGTTTACCAATTTCTTTCATTAGTCGTTCACAAGGGTTCGAAGAAGCGTGATACTTGGATATATAGATCGGAGAAATGTTTCTTGTTCATAACATACGTGTCCATTCAGCAGATCGAAACTGTTGTCCATTGTCGGAAATTACTTTCAATACATGTCCTACATGAAATAGAAAATGTTTTACAAATGCTTTCGAAACAGATTTAGCAGTAGCTTTGCGTAACGGAGTGAAGGTTACAAATTTCGAAGTGAGTTCAACAGCGACAAAGATATAACAAAAACCTCTATTAGATCTGGGAATCGGACCAAAAATGTCTGCAGCGGCCATGTGTCTCAATTTAACAGGTACAATGGGATGTAACGGAGGAATATGTAAAGTCGTGTCTGACTTCGCTTTCTGGCAGATTTTACATGACGCTAAAACTCGCCGTATACGTTTCTCCATGTTGGCAAAATAACAGTTCTGTCTCAGTATAAGAAAACATTTTCTGGCTCGGTAATGTGCGTAACTTAAATGAGTATACCAAATTAATTTGTTAACAAGCTCGTCAGGAATACATGGTAACCAATTGTTGCTGTCAGGGTGAGAGCGGCGAAACAGAATGTCATTGCGTACAGTGTAATAGTTTCTAATGGTAACATTATTCCTATCATGCCAAAGGTGTTTAATTTCTTTCCATACGTTGACTTTACTCTGTTCCTGTGCTATGTCTCGTAATGATGACGATATAAAATTTTCGAATGCAACTTGTTGAATATACATGACGCTGAAATTTGCTTTTCAGTAGTTGGTTGCGATGTCTTGCTGATTGTTGCTGAGAGAACGGGATAGTGCGTCTGCTACAACATTTTGTATGCCGGGAATGTGAACAATTGTAAAATTAAATTCCTGTAAATAATGTTTCTATCTGCTTAATCTGTCATGTGTACATTTTGCGGAAAGTAAAAACTGTATAGCTCTGTGATCTGTGTAAACGGTCGTATGTCTTCCATAAGGAAAATGCCTGAATCTCGTAAATGCCCATACAACACATAATGTTTCAAGTTCTGTAACAGAATAATTGCGATCAGCAGGTGACAGAATGCGACTCGCAAAGGCGATATTTTTAATTACTGTAGTACCGTCTTCTTCAATTTCCTGAAAAATGTGTATGCCTAAAGCGGTGATAGAACTGTCGGTGGCAATTGAAAAATTTCTATTAAGATCTGGATGTGATAAAAGTGGTGCGTTCAACAAAGCTTGTTTCAGATTGACAAATTCAGAATGTGCTTGGCTATCCCAGGACCAAATAGTGTTTTTACCTGTCAATTGACATAATCTAGGGGTGTCTAAAGCAGAGTAATGAATAAATTTACTGAAAAAGTTAATTAAACCCAAAAAGCTGCGTAGTTGTTTCTTCGTAGTAGGTACAGTAACGTCACGTAAAGCTTGAAGTTCTTCCGGATCAGGCGCAATGCCTTCTCTTGAAATTGCATGTCCAAGAAATTTTATAGAAGTTTTGCGAAAGTGCGATTTACTGAGATTAAATGTGAGTCCTTGTGCACGAAAAGTTCGTAACAGTTGTTCAAGAATCAAATTGTGTTCAGGCCAGTTAGCTTCTGCAATAAGAATGTCGTCTACATACGTTGTGATTCTGTCTTTTAATTCAGTCGGAAGTATAGTATTCACACCGCGAATAAATGCTGCTGAAGAAATAGTTAAACCGAAAGGTAATTTACAAAATTGATAACAGTCACCAAAACAGAGAAAAGCTGTGTACTTTCTGCAGTTCGGATGGAGCTGAATTCGCCAAAATCCCGATTTCAAATCTAATGTGGAATAAATAGCAGTACCATGAAATTTCTGTAGAAGTTCTTCTAGTGTCTGTGGGCGATTTGTTTCATTAATAATAATGTCATTGCTGTGACGCGAATCAAGTACGAGCCGAAGTGAACCATCCTTTTTCTTAACAATATGGAGCGGGTTTATGTACGGACTAACTGCCGGTTCAATAATTCCTTGGTCAAGCATAGCTTGCAATTCTTTCTTAACTTGTTCTCTGTGAATATAAGGAATGGGATAATGTTTGGCTTTAAATGTATCGTGCTGTTTAACTTGAAATTCATACATAAATCCGGACATAGTACCAGGGACGTTGGCAAAACCTGGAGCTTGCTGTAGAAGAATTTTGTGTAGTTGAGTACGTTCGTCGTCTGTATTTGCGTTGCTCTATTTAACTTTATCAGAAATCATCTGTATAACGTCATAGTAGGCTTCGTCTGGAGTATTATAGTTGTGTACGTACGTACCTGTGAACAATGTGGAATGACAGTCTATGTTACGTGATGCAGAAATGACCTCTGTCCTATTAATTGTTTGTTCTTCTGCAGATAAAGAGTGCTGAAATTCTAATGCCAGTTGTACATTTTCATCCTTTAACATTAAATAGAAATTTTGAAAGTCAATAATTGCGTCGTGTTGTACCAGAAAATTCGTACCTAACATAACGTCTGTTGTCAATAAGGGAACAATCTAAAAATTTGAGTGAAACGTATGACCTGCAATACAAAACGATAAGTGTGTCTGTAATTTTACATCTACTCCTTTACCAGATACTGCTCCTTTTACTTTAGTTTTGCCTAATGGTAACGTAGGATAGGTATTCTTTTTGTTACATTCGTTGAAAGTTTCCTCATTTATATATGAATAGGTGATCCAGGATCGATTACTGCTGAAAATTTGGATTATCCAATCTTTACTTCAATGACAGGGTGTGAAATGTTTTTTTGAATAACTGGTTTTTCCTGCAAAAGAGTGTCTCCGATGTCGTCAAAAGTAATAACATTTTCGTGAACAAGATTCTGTGTGTCAAAAGTATTGCTTGCGTTGCTGGAAGATGCAACCTGTACTGTATCTAGTCAAATTCTATCTGACGTGCTATTATTTGCGGGAGGATGCTGTGGCATTTCGACTATTTGTACTGTCCTGTTATTTCGTCCTGACGCATTAGGTTCGGGATGATACCGACTGTCTGGTTCATTCATGATAATCTGTTGTTGCGGATGATTTTGCTGCTGGTTAGACCGACTATTATTAAACGTACGCTGAAAATTGTGCTCATTACTTTTACGTCTTTCATGATAGTCATTTTTATATGGTGCATTGCGATATGAGTTGAAATGGTGTGTTTTCTGTACGTACTGATTTCCTTGTTGCTGTGCGTTACTATTTGGCGGAACCGACGCTATACGTGTAGGCGACGAAACATTAAAGCTTGGTTGACCTTGCACATTACATTGTTGGGTAGGTATGCTAACCGGTTGGATTTGTTGCTGTTGTTGGGAAAAACCTCTATTGTTACCAAAATTTGTTTGCGATAATTTTGACGATTGCTGAAAATGTTGTACATACTGATGATTACAATTTTATCTGTTATTAAAATTACGGCGGTAGTTGTCATTTCGGGAGTGTCTAAAGAAAACTGTCACTTTCGCTAAAATTTGTCATATCAGATTTTCTTTACTCATTCCTAACTCTAGATAGATCGATAGTTGAAGAGCTGTTTTGATAGATATAAAGGATAGTAAAACAGAAGGCAGCAGTGCAGAAAACTAAAGATGAAATAGCACTACTACGGGTCGGGGCCCCGTGCACGCTACGGCACATATTCATCGAAGCGTAATGAATCCCCTGAGGTCAATTACGCGCTGCAAATAAATTCTAGTTTCTGCGTTACAGGCAATGCCAGTGAAAATTCAAAAACAAATTGTTGTATCCAGGCCAATTCTAATTTCTGCATTACAGGAAATGCCGGTGAAAATTCAAAAGCAAATTGTCGTATCCAGTCGAAACAGTGAATCTGTGTTCTGTCATTTTTACATACTTAAATTTTTTACGGATAAAAATTGCTTATAACCAACGTTATCGTCTCTGAGTGTCTGAACAGGTTCAGGATTGTATGATAATCTGTTTGTCTGTGACTGTTCTGAATCTAACTCACGTACTCTCTGTAAATTACCTAAATTATACTGGCTGTGTGAGTGTGAGAAATGTTCTGAATGTGGCGTATGCTGTGCCGTGTTAGAGGCTGAAATATTTTTCATCTCCGTCAATTCGTGCTGTAAAGCTGACAATTTTCTACGTAATGTATTATTGGACGAACCTATCTCACTGATCGTCTGCTGTAAATTTTGGAATTCGGGTGTTTGATTAAACGAAACTGGTGACGTATCGTCTGATTTGGTGTCATTATTACTTTCGATAACGTCAATAAGACTGGCCAATTCATCATATTTCTCAGTCAGTACTTTTACCAGATCATCGTTTTTAGTATCACAAGGATTAATTTGTTTTTGTATTTTACGTGTGGTTTTGTTCAATTTTTTAACGTCTGCTTTGATGGCATCGGGATCCTGTATTAGTTCCAACTTTTCAAGTCTGTTGGTCATTGTCTGAAAGTCTAATGTGTGTGTGTCTGTTTTTGTTTTAAGATCGGAGATTTCATTATGCAATTCGGTGTTCAACTGTTTGATTTCGTCTGATAGTGTAGCAATATTGTTGTCTACGTACGTTTTTGATTTCGTAAACAATTTACGCTTATCTTCCTGTCTTTGTGCAGAAATTGTTTCCATGATATGTTGCTTTACTTTATTCTGTTCCTGTATAAATTTACTGTAACGCGTTTCACTGTTTTGTAGGTGGCGATTAAAACATTGGCTGTTCTGTTGGTCTAATTTCGCGTCTACTTTCGCATCCAGTGTGCGTGAAAGTTCTGCTGACATTAATTTAAACTCGTCGCGTAACTGTGTTGCGTTTTCAGAGCATTGTTTAGCGACTGCACTAATTTCGTCTCCAATTAATTTAGTTGTGGCTGCATGTGTATTACTTAATTCTTGTGCCACAGATCTAATTTCTTCACTACTGTTCCTAGCACATGCCTTAATTTCCTCACGTAATTGTTCTTTAGTATCATGACATTGCACGGCAACGGCTGTAATCTGTTCATTAAGTTGTTTGAAATTGTTGTCTTGTTTATCATTCGACTGTTTGGAATTGCTGTCCAGTTTTTCATTAAGTTGTTGTTTGAGATTTTCATTATTTTCATTAAATTGTTGTTTGAGACTTTCATTAAGTTGTTGTTTGAGATTTTCACTAAGTTGTTTGTTTGATTCATGAAGTTGTAGCAATAATGCCATAACTTGATCCATGCCAATATTACCTACTCTACTCTCTGTGCTGTTTAATGGCGTACATGCAATTGTCACGTTTTGTGTAACCATTTGGTCATTCTCTGATTCTTGAAAAGGTTTGCCAATTGGATGTGCACTCTTGGTCACTACCTCGGAATCAAACAAATCTGACGTATTCTGACTACATTGTTCATCTTCGTGAGAAAAATTTATCTGTTCACAATTCAAATTTTGCAAACAGGGGGTGTCAAACTGGGCAGCGTTCATTGCATCGGAACGTGCCGCATCATCAATTGTTACATTTACTGTGGATATAATTGAATTTATTTGTTCATCATTAGGAACAAAATCATTACTAGTGATCGGTAGGCACTGGTTATCTGTAATTAGACGATTATCACTATTACACTGAGTGTCGCAAGTATTATCGGTCAAATTATTCGAGTCGGCTATTTCACTCATTGCGCATCGCGATGTACTTTTAACAGTTTTTCGCGGCATTTTTCAC